>NW_007728173.1:208717-211848 GCF_000696425.1 Galeopterus variegatus | reverse complement strand
AAAAACCCCCCCCCCCACACACACACACCCCTTCAGTTATGTTCTTAGCCTTTCTGGAGAAAATTAGAAGGGTAAATGAGGTTCCATGGAATAATCACTTGAAGAGAGCAAAAATAGGGTGAAACACCCCCCAAAGCTCCCAAATGAGCCTTCCTGGCCTGGGGGGCAGGATCTGACACCCCGTCTTCTGGAGTGGGTTATAACATCAGGGACCACCGTCTGTTAACAAGCCTATCCTGGGCAGCAGAAAGCTTTTTGAAGGGGGATGAGAAGTAGACACTGAGGAGAAAAATGTAATTTTGATACAGGAAATAGAAGAAGAAGACTGCAGCTTTTCACTCAAGATTTATGTTTCTTCTGTCCAAAGCCAGCAATTTTGGAAAATGAAGCTAAGAGTTTAAAAATAAGGGCTCTGTCAGGGAAAATAAAACAAGTCCCCCTACATCCATTAGGCTGCCTTTAATTGAAAACTAGAGAACAATCCAACTAATTGGCAGGTACCTCTTTTATTACTGGGACTATTTTTCCCCTTCTCTCCAGTGTAATCAAAAGGCTGCTACTCTTTTTATCAACTCAAGTCAGGTATGAAATGAAAAAACAGAGAAATAACACTTAAAAAATTAATCGTATGTATTCTGCTAAATTTTCTCTTACAGAACAGTTTCAGAAAGTACAAAAGGTAAGGTCTTTGAAACAGCAGTAGTTTCAGGAGTGTATTTTTATATAGCATGGTGCTTAGGTGGAAGCTATAACATGCTAATTGCAGGCAAGTTCACGATATTTAAAAGAACTTTACCTTTTGCATTGGGGACCTATTTAATTTCAGATCTTGGCACTGTGCTGACATAATATAGCTACTTTAATTTTAAAGATCAAAAAAGAGGAGCCTGTGGGTGTAATTTGAACCTATTTTTTTTTTTTTTTTTTTGCTAATTTGGAATAAGAAAGAAGGGAGGTTAGGATAAATCAAGTTAACATTGCTGCCTATTTATGATACTAGAATTTTACCATTGAAAATATAATTTCATTTTTCCTTCTTCTTATACTTAAAGAATTTTGGTGGTTGTTGTATTTACTGAATTTACTTTTCTTTGCTGATCTTTCTCTCCCTTTCCTTCTACATGGAATATCTGTATGCTATTTTATGTTGCTATTTTTTAATTATAAAAGTTATACATGCTCCACCACAAAAATGATTGAGATACATTGTGCCTTCAAAAGACTCCTGTTTTGAAGAAGAAAGAGACACAAAGATCAATCATTGCAGTGTTGTCCAGGGAGTGTTACAACAGGGTGTGCTGGTGGTACGCAAAGGAGCCTGGCACCTCTCGGGGTCTGTACCTTGGAGGAAAGGACAAGGCAGGGAAAGGACTTTCAAGTCATGTGGTTCAGCGTGTGCAGAGGCATGGGGCAGAGAGACAATACTGTAGGTCTGGGGGCCTGGATAATGTGTGGACAGAAGCACGAGCGGTGTTGAGGGGCAGGCGGCTCTAAACCATTTTGTCGATGATCTCAGTGTTTACAGGTTGTAGATTTGGGACAATGCTCTTAGCATGATCAGGCCAGAGCCTGGAGTCACCACCTTTTCCATACAAGGACAGAATCCATTTTGAGAGCTGGAACTTAAGCCATATTTTCTCAATAAACTTAGTGAGATTTTTGCACTGTCAGAGCAGTGTCTGTGGTGAAGAGAAGCAGAAGGCTCCATCCAATAAATCCCTGTTATTTTCCAGTTGTCGGATTCTTGAAGACTTAAATGTAAATGCCTGACTGGCTTCCTTTTTCCTGGCCTCACATCTTCTGGGATCTCTTCCTTTTTACTTCAGGTTCAGGACGTAACCCTGTA
Source organism: Galeopterus variegatus (assembly GCF_000696425.1). Lineage (NCBI taxonomy): Eukaryota > Metazoa > Chordata > Mammalia > Dermoptera > Cynocephalidae > Galeopterus > Galeopterus variegatus. The sequence continues at coordinate 210,002 of NW_007728173.1, read as the reverse complement.
TAAAAGAAGTGAGAAAAATTCCAGTGAGAAGATCCCAAAATGGCCCTGGAAATTAAACAAACTTGAAAAAAAATACACCAAATAGTGGACAAGCATTTTTTTTTTTTCTGTACTGATTTAGGTCCTTAATGTCATGAAACAATACAAGTACATCATAATTATTGGTTTCTGTAAAAAGCCTCTGAATTATGCTACGTGCAGAGTTGCCATGGTGGTATACCTTCTCATCAACCCGTGTATTATGACAGAGACAAGTCCTGGCTTTTTTGATGGTGAGATGTTGCATACCAAACTTCTAAAAGAGATTTTAAAATTTATGCTCTAGGCAGAGTTTGAGTCTATTTGAGCATGTTTTGGCTCTCTCTCCTTCTGCTTACCTTTTTTATTTTTTCCTTTTCAGTACAGATGAGAATCTTTAATTTGGGTCCAGATGAGATTTAGTAATTAATGTGCAAAGCAGCTGGGGTCCACTGACTCCTGGGCTATAAGCTGAGGAGCTATTTTGGTGCATTTTCTCAGTAAAATAATTGAGAATTTGAAAACTTAAAATTCGTTGGCTTCCTGCCCTGTTATATTTAGAGTAATCCTGATAATAAATTGGTAACTATGGGTTTCAATGTGGAAGGGCACAAAATAACTGACCCAAGTAATCTAGAAAACAGATGTCTTTAGTTGCTTTAAAGTAAATTCTCAAGACCAGATTTAAGGAAAGCTGTGTGAAGCCCAGTGAAATCTTCCATTTTAGAGGTTCTCCCCACCCCGTCATACATCTGAACTCAAGCTCTTGAGAAGAAGTGAAGTGGTTCCCAAGATACATTTGTAATATTTAACCTCTGCACAGAAATTCTCTGGATAACCAATTAACTGTTCAACCACCTTTACCTTCTTTTTAATTCACCCTTTATTTCAGTGGCTCCCGAGTGGGGTCCAGAGACACCTAGGAGGTCTATAAATGAGCTTCTGGGTGTCCTCTTGAACTTGTGCCTCCATATGTGCACTATTTGGGAGGAAATTGTATGAATTCTGCAAAAATTCTTTGTGTTCTTCTTGCTCCTTCCACTCTCCCCACCCCCAAATCCCTTATCCATGCAGGAAATAAAGCCCAGTAGTAAAACATAAAATACCTCCTGAAAGGTTTTTCTTTCTGGCTCTTGCTGAGGTAGTGGAATTTCTCAGAGGCATCCCAAGGGAATCCTGGGGGGGGGGGGGGAAGGGTGATTGTTGTGGATTACTTAATTCTGTCTGATCTACAGTCTTTAAACTAGGGTCAACCAGAGGAGAAGAG
>NW_007728173.1:162763-208630 GCF_000696425.1 Galeopterus variegatus | reverse complement strand
AGGGGGGGGGGGGGGGGGGGGGGAGTAAGGGTGATTGTTGTGGATTACTTAATTCTGTCTGATCTACAGTCTTTAAACTAGGGTCAACCAGAGGAGAAGAGAGACTATTCAAGACTTCTATGTCCTCACAAAGAAAAAAGGTTGCAAACTTTTGTCGTAGATGGTATTCTACAGCCAGGACTGGCTACATAATTTGCAGGACCCTATGCAAAATGAAAATGTTTGTCTATTGTTCAGAATTATTTAAGATCTCAAGACAATGACAGAAGAGCACTAAAGCAAGCATGGGGCCCTTCTACATGTGGAACCAGTGAGACTGTGCTGGGCCTTGACCAGAACAATCCTCCTCACCTTTGGAAAACAGCCTGTTGAACTAGTAGTGGTTATTTGCCTTATGAAATGCTCCCCAAATTTTATTTTGAGATGATTGGCCACAAAACCTGATGGATTTGATGCCTACCAATGGAATGGGGTTATGGCCATCAGACCTGTACCATTTTAAAAAATTATTGTATCCAAGGTCATGTTTTGAAACTATAAAAAGACATTTTTCACCTAAATTCAAAAATATTTTATCCAACCAAGTAATCTCTCCTTACTGTTGGTTTCCAGTTTATATTACCGGGTAGCATTTCTTCCCCAGATCATGTTCCTCCAAAATAAGAGAGATTACTTGGTTGGATAAAATATTTTTGAATTTAGGTGAAAAATGTCTTTTTAACCAAGTAATCTCTCCTTACTGTTGGTTTCCAGTTTATATTACCGAGTAGCATTTCTTCCCCAGATCATGTTCCTCCAAAATAAAGAACATTGTGAACTGAATGTATTGGCTTGGTGCCCTTCCTGGGACATCACAGACTTTGGAAGTTTAGACCTTGATCTCTGATGATGTGAGTTCAAGTTCTCAGTTAAGAACACAGGCCTCCTTTTCAGTGGTATTCTCAAGGAGTTTTACTTAATTGGGGATTTAAAAGATTGAGTGCTGTGGCCTCTGGGTCTATCAGGGGTTGAGCTTCCAGGGGTTCACCTGACAGAGTCCAGGAAAATTCCATAATCATACTCTTCCAGAAAGATTAGTTCCCACAGAGATGGTATTTTTGCTAAATCTGTAACCACTGCCTTCTTTAGGGCCATCGTTCTAGGCATCTCCCAAAATATGGGCTTGCCTTTCCAACCTAGGCAGGAGTAAGTGTGCCAAGTGAGCTTCTGGTCTGAGGGGGTTGACTGGAGAGAGTCAGGCCTAGAATTCATGGTCAGGTTTTGAGTAGGACAGAAGAGACACTGTCCAAGTTGGCAGGCAAGAGGCGCTGTGGAGTAACAGCAGAAGCCAGGGCCGTGAAACATCAGAGCATTTGTCTTCTCTTGTCACCCATTCATCTTTACTAGGTTCCCAACACTGGGACCGTGTCCTGGCAGGGTTTTATTTACTTATTTTAACAAAAAATAAACAGCGTTGAGCCTCTATCCCTTGGGACAGCTCAGCTTTCTTCTTGAAAGTAAGAATTTTGTGCTGTTTTCCTTTTCGTGGCTCAGGGTTCGCTCCCCTCCCTACCGCGGCTGTTGGGGGCTCTCTGCGTTACACGCACGCCCTCCCCGCAGAGAGGGAAGCTCTCTGTCATCACAATAGTCGGCTGTTTTTCTACTTTCTCCCTCCCTCTCACCCATTGTCTGTCAGTGGGGTGAAAAGGTCTCTACTTTTCTCCTTCTGCCCCCAAATCTTGCTATTAATAACTTTTCAGACGTTGTCACGCATACACTTCCACTCACTCCGGAGGGTGTTTTTTGTTTGTTTAAGGCAACGTGTTTCCTGGTCTGAAAACCATGTTTCCCAAAGTAGCTGTGATGGGATTATTCCACACTCACCTCCTACCGGCAACACCTTGCCTTCTGGCTGGAAATGGGATTTGGCAGCTTTGTGCTGGTCTGGGCTCACCCTGCACCATGCTCCAGCATGGCTGGATGGGGCAAATGACCACCTGGGGCAGTCACCTGGTCACTTTTTGATTGTGATGAGGTTGGGAATCTTTTCCTTTTAATGACCAAGGGAAAAATGACTATCATTTCTCTCTTTCTTTCCCTTCTTTTTCTCTGGAAGGAGAAATTACCCTTTTGAACTTTGCATGGGGTAGAAATGAACTCTGCCGCAGCCTAGTTCAAATAGATGTGCTTCCCACCCTGGTTTTCCCACCCTGAATTTCTCCTGACCCAATGCTTTTTATGACTAAATATGGTGCCAAATTGCCTTTTTAAGAAAAAAGTTTTTCCTTAATGCCTTTCTTCAAACAATCATGACACAGTCTATACATGTAAAACATGATCTAAATGGCTCTCAGACTGACAAAAACTTCCATTCAAAATACCACAGTATGAATTCTCATAAGCAACTGTATGATTAAATATGAATCAGTATATTGCACTATTATTTCAGAAAGTAAGGATTCTTAAACTACATTCCTGCTTAGACCCAAGGCTTGGGGTATTAGTTATTTGTATTAATACCCAGATCTCAACTTTATCTGCTTTAATATGTGTTAAATAAATGTGTGATGAAGTGAGTGATTCACAGCTTCCTGAGCAGTCTTGGTAGAATACAACGCTGACCCTAGCCCTGTCCCACACAGAAGAGTGCGGTGTCACCCTAGTAAATGCTCAGCATGGCCTTCAAGATCTTCTCCAGTCTGAATATCAACCCCCTCTTCCAGTCGTGTCTTACACCCCCACACCCCCAGCATTCACATTTCTGTAAACGTGGATCACTGGTCATTCTCTGTGCTTTTTTACCCCTGGCCTCTGTTGCTTACCTGTAATATTCCTCGTGGGGAAAAGTATGCCATTCAAATCCTGCCCCTTCATTTGAGCTGGGATCAAGTGCTGATTCCCTTCTGACTCCTTTGGATTCCTGTGTCCTTCATTTACTCAATAAATATTTCATGTGTGCCTACTATGTGCCGGGCACTCTACCAGGCACTTTTTCACTTTCTGCTTTCATTTACGTTCTTATCACACTTTTTGGTGGCATCTGCTACATAGTATTCACTTGACTTATTATTTCTTGTAGACTAAGAAAGGACAGAGGCCATGCCTTATGCATCTTTGGTGTGCCCCAAGAGAGCCTACCACATCCACTCCAATTAATTGACATTGAGTGAATGAATCAATAAATGAATGAGTAAATACAGAGATGGAACCATGAGGTGGTCTATGCACAAAAGCCTGTATTGTTCAGAGGTTCAGAACATTATTCTATCCTATTTGGGATCTTTATTTTAAACACAGAATATAGGAAATTGTCCAGAAGAAAGCTTTGAGGAATAAGGTTTCATCAATTATAGTAGATACCATTGATTGGGCACTTGCTATGTGCTGGGCATTGAGCTGACACTTTGCAAGCATTTCCTGATTGGATACACAGTAATCCCCCATGAGGTAGGTACTTTTGTAGTCCTCTTTTGACAGATGAGGAAACTGAGGACTTTGCATAATTTAGGTCCCACAGATAGTAAGTGGCAAAGTCAGAGTTCAGATCCACATGTGCCTGAAAGAAATCCTAATTCATAATCACTAGGCCAGTATATAAACTAACAAAAATCAGCCTCTGTGGGTGAAGAACATTATGTGTGATAACATCTGAAATCTAAAAGGTGAAGCAAGGCCCACGCATGGAAAAAAGAAATCTAGAGCAACGATTTGAGAGTGGGGGAAGGGATCTCAAATTAATTCCATATCAAAATATGAAGAGGGGAGGGAGATGAACCTCTTTTATCTATGTCCTTTATAGACTTGGGATTTAAGTTAGTTCATGAAGGGAATTTTGAATTTTAGATTTTAGGTTTAAGAGAATATTTATGTATAAAAGAGACAGTTATCTTTTAACTTAGGATTGTTTCTGTACTGTAGATAACAGGGGATGAGTTGGAACAATGGTACTTCATAGCCCCAGGGGGAGACAGAAGTAATCTAAGATATGGGCATTTCATGATTATTGCTAATATATGAACCAAATGGCTCTAATGTATATATAGCCTTATTCACCATATGAGTTTTTTTCTCCATTTTGGTTGGACCCCAGTTCTTTGATAGCAAGACAAGAAGAGCATGAGGTGAGAAAGGATGAAAAATTCATGGGTAGAAAATACTTGACTCAGTTTGTGATACAAATCTATTTTCTTGATCTAGGTAATTAGCATTAATTGTGTTGCTGGTTTTGACTATCACAAACAACGGAAGTCATGGTTCATCAAGAGAAGTCATAATTAACCAACAGAAGTCATGATTTACCAGCAAAAGTCATGGTTAACCAACAGAAGTCCTGATTGACTAACCTAATTGCAACTCGATCAGTAGATATTCAACTAACTTTAGAGAAATCTGGTTGTTCAGTTTCTTAAGTTCAGATAATATCATCCTCGAGGAATATATTTAATATTGAGGAATATTTTAAGGAACTAAGGTATAATCTAGGACTATTACTCTGGGTCTGATTATAACTAGGACTTCATCATTCCTTCATTTAATCAACAATTATTTATTAAATATCTACTATGTACCAGGTTCTGTCCCAGCTCTGATATCAATACAATTTTATTAGGTGATGAAAAATTGAAATACTTTCTTACCAGTTGTTGAATAGCCGTTGCCTTGAGTCTCTCCAAGGCAAGTCCACTGTCTTTGTTCCAGGGAGGCCATACTGGGCACTGCCTGGAGGCCACCTTGAGGCCCACTAACTTGTTCACTCTCATTCTTGGGAGCTGGCCTTCATGCCCATCCTCCTCCTCTGTCAGGGAGGCATGGACACTAGCAAAGAAGATGGCGTATTTGGTGGTGGCACTGTGACACCCTAATGGAAAAACGCACAATGCCCACTGGACTCCCTGAGGCTGCAACCACTGGCCATAGGCTGGTATTCCCCCATGTCACCCATGTAACCTCTGAAGCAGACAGTCCTATTGTTTAATACTTCAAATATCTTCCTTGAATAAGTGAAATTAGAAGGAAAAGCAGAATACCAAGGTTGCCAAGAAGAGGAGACATTCATGTGCACTTAGATCAGTCAGAGAAGGCTTCCTAGATGGCGTGACCTCATGGAAGTTTCCTGGGTTACTGGGAAAAGGAAGTTCCAGGAAAATAAAAGAGTAAAATTGTGGTGTCAGCACCCATAGACTTGGTGTCAGAAAACCAGGTCCTAAGACTTCTTGCCAGAGCCCTGTGGACGGCACTGGAGTGCTCCAACTTTAATCCAGCCACAGATACCTGCCTGAGGTCCCTTACAGAGGGGTTGCAGTGACTTAGTTCTAAGATAAGTGTAAACGCCTTCTGAATGCCCTCTCGTTGGTATCTTTTAAGCCCCAGGCCGGTCTCAAGAAATTGCCATTCTTGCCCATGCAGGTGGAGGGTCTCTCTTTCCTTAGTCTTCAAATACCATCTCTTCCTTAGCCATTTTCTTCATCCCCAGACACTGCCTCCCCCTCCCTCTTAAGCCATCCCATCTCAGTGCTCCCAGGTGTGATGACAGACTTTGAATCACAGAACTTTACAGCTGGAAAGGACCTTGTAAGTAAATCACCCAGCACTCATTTAGAGGACAAGAGAGCTTAGCCCCACGTGGTTGTGACACTCAAGCCTTCCCCGTGGTCATGAAGAGACTGCAGCCAGGGGCTGTGATCACGAGTCCAGGCTCTTTCTCTGTGGCCTGCTTCCTCTCTCCCCTTGGGTTGCTCCTCCAATGAGACCAAATTCTTCCTTTTTACATGCTCAGCTTTTTAGTCTTTTCCCCTCCAGACGTGTTTATCCATCCATTGGCTTTAAGAACTATGACACTCGAACTTAGTACTTCTAAAGCCTATTTTTATATGTGACAGATTTTGGGTTACAGTTTTGTTTCCCATAACATGAGGCTCCTAATTTTAGGTGGGACAGATCTCTGGCTTTAAATCACGTTGAATCACATAGTGAGAAACTTGTTTCTTTTCTCTGAATTCCTCAAAGAGGAAGTCTTGAGTTGGTGCTGATATGTCTCTAATGCTTGCTTAGCTCCCTTGTCAGCGAGGAGGGAGGGGACCTGGGGTTTCAAGCCTTCAGCAGATCCAGTATCCAGTGAGAGTGAAATAGCATCTGATTATTGCGTTATTTTATGAGTGCCTTCTAATATTGACAGTTGGTACTGGTTTTCCAATTAAGCCAGAAATTAAAGGTTTTCATTTTAATTAATGTTAAAACTAAAATTATTAAGTAAATAAAACTTAGGTGGTATAGAGATATGCCCCTCTCCCCCTCCACACACACACACTAGGTCCTCAAAGCAGTGGTCTACGGGGGAGCCAGATTTATGTAAAAGTTCACATCGACTGAGGAGGAGGATTTGTATGATTCAAACCTTTCTTTGGCTCAGAGAGCATTTCTCTTTACCCACCCCAGGTATAAAAATATCTCACAGCATGTATTTTAGTCAGCAACTATTCTACCACGGTGGAAATGATTTACTGAAACTTAGACCTTCTCCTGAAATCCAGCCAAAAATCTGACTTGGAAAACCAAGAAGTCCTATTTAGTTTCTGCCGTCATTGTTACTGAACCACACTGACTAGGTAATTAGTGACATATAAAGTTCTTCAATTCTCTCTTCTTCTTTTACTTGGGCATCATGAGATTGTTTTTCTCTCCTCCATGGTCACTTGCTAAGAATGTGCTGAACGGAACGTTAGGTTTTTTTTAAGTGGAAGAGGTCACCTTTGTCCATACCTCTCTTTCTTCACACATACGTAAAAGACTCTGTCTTCCGTCATGTCAGTGTTTCTTGGCAGAAGTTTCTGGAAATTGAGTTTGTACATCTGGCAGCCAAACGTGGCCTGTAGGTATGTTTTTCAGGGAAAGATATGTTTTTGAGGTAACCACTCTGCACAGATTCTGTTAGAGTTTCAGAGGATTTGTAACCTGTTATTTTAGGTTCTGAGCGTATTTGTAGCTCCAGAGGTACAAAAATAAACTGTGTTTCCTTGGAAAATGTGTGTGTCTGGGATGTATGACAGGAGCTGCAACCTTAAGCAAGATTTCCAGGCGCTTACAGTTGAACCATGCTAGTAAAAATATGTTTATTTAGACATTAAAATACTAGGGTGCCCATGTAAATATCCTAATCAATGTGTGTTATGTGAGCTTCTTTACTAATGTGCTTTAGCTTCTAATGTTTTCAGTTCTGGCTCCTGCAGTGTTAATGTACTACAGGGAAAGTTAAACTCAGATGGTGAGTCTTATTTTCTGTTCAACACATTTAGTGTTGTGTTTCTTACTTCCAAGAGAATTGTTTCTTTTTTTTAATTGAAACATTATTGATTGTACATCTCTTTATAGTGCAGCATTGAATATCAATACCTGTGTGCAATATGTGATGCTCAAATCAGGATTAGTATATTTATCATTATACAATGTATTCATTTCTCGTGGCCCTTTACCAATTTCTCACCAATCCCCACCCGACCCCCAAGAGAATTAAGAGAATTGTTTTTTTTTTTTTTTGTCTTTTTTCATGTCCGGCAACGGATCGCAACCCTCAGTGTCGCGCCCGTACCGGACCGGGACTGGCAACGGGATCACAACCCTCGGTGCTGCGCCCGCACCTCGCTCAGCCGGTGAGCGGGAACCGGTCTGTATGTGGGATCCGAACCCTCTGCGGGAGCGCTGCCGCACTCCCAAGCGGCACACTGTAGCAGTGCGCCACCAGGCCGGCCCAAGAGAATTGTTTCTAATGTAGGTGTCGGTCACAAAGTCACATCACAACTGATAAAGTAAAACTCCTTGATTGTAACACTCATAGCAACATGGAGGGTTTTGTTGGACAATTAGAAGAGGGAAAAGACAGCAGACATACCCTTTACCACTCTCTGTTCATTCACAACAAGCATCACTATGTATTCAACAAGCATCACTCAATTATCCATCACTGCAAAGTCGCATGGTAGAAATGGGGGGGACAAAGAGAAGGCCGGGGATGCTTGCTCCTGGAGCCTGAAGTCTGCTTTAGTTCATCAGTGTTTCACAAAAATCAGAATAAATTGTTTCTTCTGTCAAAATATAATTTTGAAAAAGTTAGAAAACAAAAACTCAGGGGGCTCTCTAGTTAGCTCAGTTGGTTAGAGTGCAGTGTTACAACACCAAGGTCACGGGTTCAGATCCCCATACTGGCCAGCTGCCACACACACACACACACAATCAGAAAACAAAAATGCATTCAAATATTCAGTATGCACATGTCAGAAATTCATTTAACTCATTAATGAGGGAAATGGTAGGATGACAAAGCTAGTTCAACAGAGGATGTGAGAAAAATATCTAAGTAGATAGAAAGATAGACCGGTAGAATGAAAGGAAAAAAGTGCTGAAGTAAGATTGCAGAGTTAATGGTCCTATGAGGCAATAAAACAATAATCTTTAGGGTTATTTTTTATTTGGGCAGAATTCCTTCCCACCTATAATAGACAAAAATAATTTGCAATTTACCAGTCTTCTACAATCTTTATAGATTCTGGGTCCAAATAGTAAGTCAAACAAAGTTACATTCCCTGAGAGCATTAGATGATTCTTAGATGGGCTTGTCCCATTAGAGTGATACAGTGATGAAAACATTCCATGAATGTGATGTCCAGTATGGTAGCCACTGGCCATATGTGGCTATTGAGCATTTGAAATTTGGCTAATGAAACTGAGGAACTAAATTTTTAATTTTCTTTAATTTTTATTTAAATAACCACATATGACTAATGGCTATTCATATTAGATCAGCTCTAAATATGTCATTGAATATGCAGTCTTTTTTTTTTTTTGCCTTGTTTCCAATTTTTGATAATTTTTTTCTAAACACTTAGTAAATTAAATCATAATTAAAATGTTGTGATAGAAGCTAAATATGCAAAAGAACTAGGAGGAAACTTTTTTGAAAAAACCTAATTCTTGCATGAAACAATTTGTTTTGCAAATGTAATGCCTTATATATTGGGTTCTTGATAGTGGGCTCTCCTGAAATCATTCTGGCCAGCAAGAGAGCAGGTTACGAAGTTAAGCCTCTTTGGATGGAACCCAACTCTGTCTGATGTTTTCCAAGTGAATCAGCTTGGCATTAATTTTCTTTTAGCAAGATAATAATGGTCATGTCTAGTTTTGATTAAAAGGGACTTTTCGGTTTGAAACAAAGGGAGAACTATTAATATTTCACAAGGATTTTAAGGTTTAAATAAGTTAACTTTTGTGCTGCTGTCACTTCATTACTCAAAAAGAGCAATCGATGCATTGATAAGGTTGCCTTTGATTTCTCATGAAACTCAGTTGTTTTACTTAGTTTTCTCATCTTCTTGCTTGCTTACAGGGGTTTTTCCGCAGAAGTATTCAGAAGAACATGATTTATACATGTCACAGAGATAAGAACTGTGTTATTAATAAAGTCACCCGGAATCGATGCCAGTACTGTCGACTTCAGAAGTGCTTTGAAGTGGGAATGTCCAAAGAATGTAAGTGGAGTCTCAAAAAAATGTTTCCCTGTTTGCCTTATCTATAAACATGATTCGCTCAGCTTCCAAAATCAAATCATGAAGCGTGTCAGCATGTAGAATTCAGACATGACACTAATGATATAGTGCCAAGGGTAGGTGTAGACAGGGGTGACATGAAAATGAAATAACCGTAGAGATTTTCAGATAAAACTTAAGTGGTGGTTGGTGAAAAGGCAGGAGTTGGGTGTCATAGGTGGCAGATTTGTGTTCCAGAGCAGTCACTCACTCTCTGTGTATTTCAGAGAAGTTAATAACTCAAGCACATCACACAGCCACTTGGTGACTCCAGTTCCCCATCTTGACAAGGGGAGTAAGGATCTCTGCCCATATGGGTGAAGATAAAATGAGGAGAGAAGCATGAATGTTAACAGTAATAATAATTTGCCCTTTTCTAGAGAAGAGAGATTGTATAACTTTTGTGGTGGAGGAAACATTTCAAAATTTGGGGCATTAGCATTTTTCCAACTTGATTTAGCTTTTCTTCCCCAAGCTACCTTTTGTAAACAATAATGCATCTTATTTATTTAATGCAAAAGAGAACATTTAATAAATTAAAAATTGGTTAGTGGTCCATAAACATTTGATAATAGGGATTTGAAATATTAATGCTTTAATACAGAGTATATACAACCACAAAATTTCATTATTTATGTTCTCTCTTTGATGCTTTCAAATGTAGGGGATGAGAAAGCGATGGGAGAATAGCAGGCCTAAGGAATGTGTGCCTGGGAAGTACTTATGGGGTTGCCACTTTTTCATTCATTCCAGCACTTGGGGATTTGGTAAAGACCCACTGTGTGTGTGAGGCACTGGACTAGGTGCTGTGCCTGAGACATGGCCACTGCCCTCCAAGAGCATGGGACAAAAAGCCATGCACCCCAGCCACGGGGTTGGAAAAATAGTTATGAATTATGGGCTCTTCAATTTTAGAACTGGGAATGTGGCCCTGGGGAGAAGACTGCTTGAAGAGAGAGAGCCTCTGAAGCCAAGCAGCATTGCTCTGAGGGTGCTCAGCTGGGAGACTGGCTCTCTGCTAGGAGCTGCTACTCAGGGATTGTAGTGGATGTTTCTTGGTAACCTACCCAGCTGTTTTTTCTAATTGTACTCCCATCCCTTCACTTTTCCTAGCTGTACTCAGATTTTAGTTTGCTTTTACACCCTTTGGGTTTCTGTGCTTCAGGGGAAGCTTCAGGGTAGGGATCAACTCAGTCGACTCAGGCCAGTCAGCATATTCTATGTTCCAGCTACAGTCATCTGTTTATTGTGTGAACATGTAGCCTAGGCTGATCCAGTGAGAGGGAATATTCAAGACTCATGCTTAGAATCTTGGGAAGAAGTGCCCTCCCTTCCAGTGCATGCGAACAGGAGCCAAGTGGCCACAAATACCCCTGGTAGCTGTCCTCCAACCCCAAGGGAACTCAGCTGTAGGGCAAAGCAGGAACTGTGGATGGAAAAATGGAAAGAAACAGAAACCAGGCCTTTAATGGCATCACTGAGTTGTTAAACCAACCACCCTGGGAAACCGCTGCCACCAGGTCATTTTGTTATATTTGCCAGGAAGTAGCCATTCAAGCCTTTGGAGTTGGGGTTCCTGCTCATGTGTAGAGTTCTTATGAACAAGAATGGACTATGTCATGAGACAGTGAGGCTTCCTGCATAAGCCATTTCTTCTGGGAGGATCTTTCTCCTCCGGGCAGTTCTATCTGCAGATCATGGGTCACTTGACCACATTTCACCCAGTTCCCTTTAATCCTTCCAAACTTCAGAGCTTGTGAATGACTTGAAATCAATAAATATGAAGATATGAAGCTAATATTCAATTAGCTCAGGCCCCACATCCTACCATGAAAAGAAAAGCATGGTGACCTGAAATAGCCAGATTATTTATGTGTGTAAGACACACAGGACGATCACCTAATACTCCATTTTTGGTCTGACGTTCTGTAGGCATGGATGTCATGCTGCATTTCTGTGGGAGAATTTCTGTTCAGGCTGAAATTGTAAATGAGTAAGCCAGATGTGGACTCAGAGAAAATCAGTACTTTTGCATTTATTTTGTGTGGGCTGGAGACCCATTTCCTGCTTACATTACTTAAAACCCATATCCTGCTGCTCTGTAAAAACTGGCAGCTTGGTTGGCAATTAAAAAAAATAATGTTTACACCCACAGGAAAATGCTAGCTTCAACCCTCAAGGAACATATCACCTTAATTAGATTTAAAAATATAGAAATGGGAAGAAAATGGCATCATTATGTCCAAGTACACAAAAATAAATATATTTTTCTTAAAAGGAAATTGAAGGGGAAGAAATAAACACTTGGAGTATAGGGATTAAGAGTTTAATAGAATATTTTTTAAAGTTGAAACAGAAGGAAGCAGGAAAATATGAGAGTCAGTAACCAATCATGCCATGATACACACAACTGAAATGAACCCAAGACTAATAGATACTCATAGAATCTGAGAACTGAAAAAGGATCTTAGAGACTGGTTTTCACTCACCTCTCTCATTTGACATACAAGTACACTAGGACCCAGAAAGATGAAATGGTTTTCCCAGCAATCCCCGACTGGCTAAAGACAGATCCAAGACAACAGTTCAAGTCGGCCACCTCTCCTCACCGTGTTTTCTCTGCAACAGCAAGAGTAGCAAGATTCACACTCAATTCCAGCTGTAAGACATGTCGGCTTATTAGTAGACAGAGCGCTTTAGATGCAAGTGACAGAAAGCCCCGTTCAAGCTGGCTTAAGCTAAAAACCAGCACACGTAACTGAAAATTCGAGAGTAACACGGCTGGATCCAGGGGCATGTGTTTGCTTTCGGGGCATTGTTTCTATTCATCTCTTGCAACTGTTTTTTGCTGTGTTGGCTTTGTTCTCAGGAAGATTTTCCCTGCGACTAACAAAGATGTCTACCAACAGCTCCACACTGATGGCTACCCAGCAGAAAGAGGTGTTCTTAGAACCTAACCATTCCATTAAGCCTAGGAATAGATTCTCATTGGCCTAACTTGGGTTGTGTGCCCCTCTGTGAACACATTGCTTTGGATAGAATATTGTCATTGGCTAGGATCAAGTGTCAATCCCTAAAGCCCAAGATTGATGTTGACTCTACCCAAGCTATGTGGGCCAGGAGTATGGGAGGAGGTGTTCTCAGTGAGGAATCAAGAAAGACGAGGCAAAAATAACCTTACGTCTACTATGATATGTCAAGTCCTACAAGTGCTCTTGTTAGTACAGTCTTCTTAATTCTTTATACTTGGGGCTGGGGGCTGGGGGCGATAAAACACAGAGAAATCTGAGAATCACATTATAGTACTAGCTAACTAGACAGGGTATTTTCTGGGTACCAGGTACTACACTAACCACTTTCAATGTTTTATTCCATCAATCCTCACAACAACCCTACGAGATAGGTTAGTTATAACCCCTCCCCCTCCCTGCACTTTTTTTTGGCAGATGTGGGAGCTGAGGCACAGAAAGGTTAATTAACTTACCCAGGGTAACACAGTTAGTAAGGGGCAGTGCTGGAATTTGGAACCAGGTAGTTTAGTTATAAGTTTATATTCAAACTGAAATATATACTGCATGCCATAAAGAGCAGCTTTTGAAACTCTGAGTTCCCTTTTCTACTCTATTTTATTGCCAGTAGTTAATAAAACAATAACCACACTCCATGCTCTATATTAGAGATGTATCTTCTAGAAAATCATGTGCAAATTTAATTTTTATAGATCAAATTTGATTTTAAATGTGTAAGGGGATTTACTAGTAAAAGAAATCCTTTAACATGGCCTACCACAAAAGTATGATTATTTCTTCATTTTTCTGTTTTGTGAATACTGGTGGGTGTACCTTATATTTTCCAAGGATATTGTAGAACTAGGCGAGCTTTTCGCTGAGGAATAGCTATCTGTCAGAGCATGGACTTTGGTAATGGCAAGTGAAAAAAATCGATTTTCAGCAGCCTTCTAAAAGTGGTACAAAAATTTATGAAGAATTGGAGAAGGAGGCAGAGGAAGCACATGACTCAGAGTTGAGTGATGAGTATCTGCTGGTTGGGTGGGAGGCTTGTAATCCCGTCAGCAAAGGAAAGCATGGGGCAAAGCCCTGAAAGAAAAACAAGAAATAAAAAAGAGAAGCAATAAATGAAGGCGTGACACTTGGGGTTGTGAAAGAGATGTCCAGATAAGTTTATGGCATAGATAAACAGCTAATTGTTCATGATGGAGAAGAAGATTTAAGATGAGGCTGCTTAGAGACTGTAGGAATAGTGCCCTGGAAAGCCTGACCATATGCATTTGAGTCTGTTACAGAAATTTAAAAGAATAGTTCAGCTCTTTAAGCCAGGGATCAGCAGACTATTTTTTTTTTTTGTCTTTTTTCATGTCCGGCAATGGATCGCAACCCTCAGTGTCGCGCCTGTACCAGACCGGGACCGGCAACAGGATCGCAACCCTCGGCGTTGCGCCTGCACCTCGCTCAGCCAGTGAGCGGGAACCGGTCTGTATGTGGGATCCGAACCCTCGGCGGGAGCGCCGCCGCGCTCCCAAGCGGCGCACTGTAGCAGTGCGCCACTGGGCCGGCCCAGCAGACTATTTTTTAAAAAGAGCTGGCCATTTAAAAAAAAATTTTTTTTTTTAATTTTAAGAAAATACTGTTGGCTTGGTGGGCTATACTGTCTCCATTACTCAGCTCTGCCATCATAACACAAAAGCAGCCATAGAAAATATATAAACAAACAGTGTGGTTATGTTCCAATAACACTTTATTTACAGAAACAGGTGAAGGGCTGGGTTTGGCCTGCAGGCCATAGTTTGACAACTTCTGCTTTTAGAGGCTCACCCAGTGGCCCAGTATGCCACTTACAGCTGCTCTGCGATCTCATTGCAGCCTCTCCTCTCACCAGGAGACACCCCAGCATCCAGCCACCCTGGACCATGCCGACCCAATGAGCCTTATACTTCCTTTTTTTCTGAGGCTTCTATCTCCTTCTCCTTCAGTGGAAACCCCAGGAGCCTGCTCAAGTGTCATTTCCTCCGTGAAGCCTTCCCTAAGCCCTTCACACACTGCAGGCACAGTTATTCCTTCTCCCCGCCGTGTTCCCGTCGTGCTTTACACATACCTCTATGAACTGCACACTTATTGTGTTATACTGTGGTTCTTCACACACCGGCGAGTCTCCCCGGCTTGATGATGAACTCCTGAAAGGCCAACATCACGTCTTCCTCACCTCATAGCCCCAGAACTTAGCATGATGCTTTGATCAATGAAGTTAGATTGGTCGAGTGGTTAGATGTGGCCATTTAAAAAAGAAAACCAAATCCAGCTTCTCCCTGGCTTTCCTTTCTGACAAGTTGTCAGACACAAAACAGTTCTGGGTGTGTATCCATTCAAATTGTAGTCATTCGCTTACCTGCTAGGGGCCCAGAACAAGTTATTCAACTTCTTTTGGGCTATGTTTTCTACCCGGATAAGGGGAACATGAGTATTGACTAACAGCCCAGGTGTGACATGAGAATTGATGCTTTTAATCCTGTTTAGACAGCAGTGTTTCCACAAACTGCTTCCTCTTCCCAATTCCCTCCCCTAGAAGACATAAGATCTTCTAGGGTGTTTGCCAGTGAAAAAGGTTGAGCCGAACAGGTATCTCATGTACCTGCACATGGCAGAAGCCCAGTTAAGATGGAGAGGCTAAGGTGGACAAGTGGTGGGGTTTGGGGCTCACCTGCACCAAATCTTGGCTGTCAAGTTGCTCACTGAAGAAAGAAAGGAATCTAGGGATAAGCTAAACATTGGAGTCAGGAGGCTAAAAGGAAAATGGAAGCCGAGAATCAGGCCAGAATGATGACTTGTGTGCTGTGGTGAGGGGATGGTAGTGGACCCTGGATGCCTCTACTGTTTGACCAGGTCCTCATGGCCTCTCAGACGGAGTGTCCCCCACCCATGTCCAGAACACAGACACTGTGGAAGGTCCTGTGGCTGCCACCATTTTCTGTTTCTTTTCTTTCTGAAAACCACTGACCGTTCATTCACAAAGGGAACCTCTTAGAATTGCTCTTTGAGGGTATGTTTATGTGGCCTGTGCCCTTGAGTGGTTGGCAAAACATGTCTCTGATTTTGTAGAGAATACTGTTTAATGTTTATTTCACAGCATTTTTTTTCTATGACAGTTTCATAAGTGTATTTGTAGAACAGAGCAATTGAATAATCTCTGAATTTAAGAGTCCCTAAGCACTCATCGACACCTTTTCATTTGGGGAATATTGAGCTTAAAAACAGCTTTTTATAAAGTCTCTAAATTCTGATTTATACTTTAGACATGAACGTCCCCATGGGTCGACTGGATGGAATGAATGTGCGTTGTATGGACACTTGGATACGTCCACAGGAGAGTTTTGTTGTTCTGTGCTTCTTTCATTTCCCCTTTACTATTAAACTTACATTAAAACAAACCTTTTGGACTAAAGGCACTTAACCTCAGTTAAAATCACCTTTGCTGGTGCACAAATTATATTGATGTGCTCATTGGTTCTACTGCTGGATTTTACTAGCTTAATAACAAGGAAATTCATATTGTAGGTTGCCCTGTGTACTTGGGAAATTACATAAAAATCATCATCAGGGCACTTAATGTCTTTCTAATTTTAGTTTATTTCTTCATTTGTTCCCATGTTACATCCCAGCCTGTGGCTACGTTTCCAAGGTTCATTGTGATCATTTTGTTCTGCTCAGAGACTACTATTAACCCCCACCTTCTCTATTGGCTACGTGGTGCACAAATCCCCAAAGAGTTCCCCAAAAGTAAGCGAAAAGCTGGAAATGTTGTATTTTTATATCTGAAAATGTCTTAGAAGCTGCAAAATAAAAATCTGCTGCCCCTTTCCACTTGCCAAACGTTAATATTTTCCTGCATCTGTCCAGGGGGTTAAAAAAAAAATTCCATTTGGGCACCAGCAGTCCTATGATGTCAATGCCACTGTGGGGCTCGAAGCCCATTAACACTCAGACTGCAAAGGAAGTATTAAAATTCTTTCAGCTTTACTAACACATTTCTTCTCTCTGCCTGTCTCCTGGAGAGGGGATGCTTAGTGCATTCTCACCTTAGAAAAATGAGAAATTGTCATTACACAACACAACAGAGGAAAGAAAAAAAAAAGCTTTGAAGTTCGCCTGAACTGGGGTCAAATCTGGCCCTACCCTCTTGCTGTCTCAACTTGGGCAAGTTGTGTAATTTTGCTTCAAGTGGAATGAACTAACCCATGGCATGAGGATTATTGCAGCGACCTTGCAGGGCGGTTTTGTGGATTGGACCTCATGAGGGCAACACACTTAGTAGCGTGCTCAGCACACAGTAGGTGCTGAACAAACGACAGCTCTTCTCAGGCTCTTGTTCTGGTGGGTGGTGACACAGTTTTGTGCTGCCGTTGCTGCTGCCACAGCTGTTTTTTATTATCATAATTATAGCCTTGACTGTACTTCAGGAGAAAAGTGAAGGGCAGAGGCTCTACTCATTTTGAATTGTTTATAACGGCACAGTGTCATTGTATAGCCCCGAATATTATGTCACAGCATTAAAAATAAAGCTTGCAAACATAGTTTCTAAAATAAATGTCCGCCTTCCTCGGCTACTGTAAACTGGGAGGCAGATGGCTCATTTGCTCGTAGATGCCAGGACATGTGTAATCAGAGAATGGGAGAGTATCCTAGTATCATGGAACCCAACTCCATGGAGAAAACTGAACTGGGGTTAGAAAGGACGCCTGGCCCCCTTCCTGCATCAGTCAGCTCAAGCTGAGGCCACCGGATCCCCAGGCAGTGTGGAACCCAAGCTGCCTCACCATGAGGTGCAGTCTCCCTTCCTTCCCAGGATCCTCCTTTCTTAGCTCAGCAGGCACCTTCCCTCTCTGCTCATGCTTTATTTGGGACTCTTGGCCTGCCTTTCCTCTGCTTCCATTATTTGCCTTCCCACAACCAAATCTTACCCACCCTTTGGCCTCTTCAGCAGGGCTGCTTTTGTAGTCACCCTGACTAGAGGGAAGCTGGGGAAGACATCGATGATTCTATGACAGTTGATGGTCACAAAGTGCTTTACCACCAGCACAGTCTCCCGAGACTTCAGGTCATCTCATGCAGGATGTAAGACAGGGATAGTATTCTGATTCCCAGTTCCCTGGGAATCAGAGAAGTTAACAGACCTGCCTGAAAGCACACTGCTGGCTTTTACCCAAGGGTCTTAATTCAATTCCCAGTATCCTTTCTACCACACTTTGCTTCTCTAACAGTGAAATTCTTGCATGCGTGTAAGGCTACAAAATTTTCAATATCTTCACCTATTTTTGCTTCCAAATCAAATATTCCATCATTTACATATGTGATTTGGTTTGTTATATATGCATATATACAGTAGTTTAATGTAGTATTTCCTGAAGTATAAACTGCACACTGTGATATAAAAATAGTTTTAGGGAGCATTGAACTTGGCATAGGGTATTGTCAAATCATATGGCGATACAGTTATTCCCTTTTCGATATTCATTCAGTCTTTTTATTACTAATGAGAAAATCTCAGTTTGATGCTAGTACCTCCTTGATGAATATCTCTTGAACCTTTGCTAATCTCTCATTTTAACAGCAAGAGGACAGGCAACAACACCTAGCCAGGACTGAATTACATAACTTCAGAGGTCTGCACACTGTTTCTTAAATGGCCAGGTATTTGGGCTTTGCGGGCCATCCAGTGTTTGTTGCAACTACTCAGCTTTATTATGGCAGAATGAGCTTCACAATTGAGCGGGCTTTGTTCCAGTAAAACTTTTTACAAAAACAGGCAGTTAACCTGAAAATCCTGTTTATTTTTTACTCTTCCTTTCTATTTATGGCAAGCGATACTACTTTTACCTTTATAGTAGTAATAGAAAATTTTCCTCTAAATTTTATTTAAGAAAAAATAATTAATTGAGACAGAAATCATGAGTATGGTGTCCAGTAAATATGTCAAAAATCATGAAGGTAGTACTGGAAGGACTGAAGCTTAAGAAACATTGGTTTGACATGTTAGCCGGTCAAGTGTTCTTGCATCTTAACAGGAATAGAGACAGAATCTGGAACTGGAGCCTTATGCTACCCACCAATCCTGGAGTGTCTTCAGTGCCTCAGGTTGGTTGTCTGGACATGAAGATAATAACAGTACCTACTTCATGTGGCTGTGTGAGGAGTAAATGAATTAGTATAGGGCAGGGGCTAAAAACAGTACTTAGCTAAGTGTTAGCTCCTATTACTGTTCCTCCTGCTGTGATACTGAGCCATCCTGACTCCCAAAGAAAAGCACATTTGATCATGAGTGGTCCTTACTGACTGTAGAGAACAGCTAATGCTCCTTCTGGCCCATGAGTCCATTTACTCAAAGTTAAGATGTACTCTGAAATTTGAACTTTGTCCTTGGGGGCTCAGATCTACACCCACAGAGCAAAGTGATGGGTACATGGGACCAGAAGTAAAGTTTCAGCTCAGAGCCAGATGATCCCATGTTGGAATCCATGGCCCTTGGTCACTTATAGAATCAGCTCCAAATGTATCAGCGTGGGCAGAGCCCTGCACAGCTGCCCTAGCCTGCCCCTGACACTGATCTCCTGTCATCATCCCCAAAATACGCCATGTGCTAGCTGCCACTGACCACTGGGTGTGCCCATCACATGGTGCAGCCTTGGAGAGTGCATGCCGTTCTGTCCGCCTGCCGTGCCCTTCTCCACTCTCCTTCCCTGCTCCTCCTTAAGCCACCTCCCTCCTAGAGGAGTGTGCACACACACGTGCATACAGATGCACTCCCACACACAACATGCTTTTCTAACAGCAGGGAGCGTGCGTGGGTGACTCTAGCCTCTCCACAGTGTGACATGTTAGTGACATCTCTATTGGGATGACTTTCAGAGTCAAACTTGTTTTGGGGTCCAGGAGATGTGTGTGTGTGTGTGTGTCTGTGTGTCTGTGTCTGTGTGTGTGTGGAGAGAGAGAGAGAGAACCCCACCACACAGGAGCTCCCTGCACTGGCCATGAGCACCTTGAGGGCAGACACAAAGTCCGATTCTTAATTGGGTTCTTACCTGCAAGCCTAATGCCTTATACTTAATAGATGGTTCTGGAATGGATCAGAGGCAAGGAGCACTTGAGGACTAGAGATTCTGAACCAGTAGCTTCCGTCTGGTCTTTCCAAGAGTGAGGGATCTGAATCACTTGAACTGTGAAATGTGAGCTCAAGAAACCTTTAGATCTCATTGATAGAATGAGCTCATTTTTACCTTTTCCACGTTGACTCCTTTCCTGCTTTGTACCGTACAAATAATAGCACATCTCCCTTTCATCACACGATGTCCCGACATTGTTTCTTTCATGGTGGATGTAACTAGATGGAATTTGTAAATAGGTCCTACCACGGAAGATTTGCTTTCTCTCAAAACTGTATACACACACACATACATAAATATTTCATCAAATCTATAACTTGTTAAGGTGCACCACTATTTTATGTACTATTAAAAGAAAACAGCACCAATTAAACTAAGATGCAATGAAGATTAAGACAGGTGGCAATGTCAGCGAAGGAGGGAGGGAGGAAGAGAGGAAGTAACCAGATATCAACGCTATAAGAAATAGGAAGCATCACACATTCTACTCTGGAAATATTCTATGTTTTCATCTTGAGCTATTTTTCACTCTGCTTTAAATAGACTTTGATAAAACCTCAGTGCCCAGAGACAATCCCCAGTGCAGGGAGTTGGCCGAATAAATATGCAAGTGCTTCTAAAATAGCTGGCAAAGAGCCCTTTGTTTGGAAACAAATGTCTCTGTGAAAATAGCAACCCGAAATTCTCCTGCAGTCCCTTTGTTCTGGGGCAATGAACATGGCCCTTTAAGCACCTTCTCCCAGTGACAGCAATTCTCTGGAGGGTGGCTACCTAAATTGCTCAATAAATCCATGCATAGAATACAGTCTGGAATTTGCTCACCCTGGAGTGGTATCGAGCACTTAAACCCTGTTTCTTCTCCCTCTGTCATCGCAAAATACTCACTATCGCAGTGAGGTTATATCTCTCATCCTTCTCCCTTTTCATCTGGAAAGCAAAGAGTTGAGCAATTATCTGATAAACTAGACTAATGGAGATAGGCATCATTTAGTACTGGGACCAAGAAAAGCAAACACCCTATTTCCTCAAGAGAGGGAATGTTTTTGTCCCAAATACACACTTGATTGTTCCAACACTTTATTTATTAGCATAAAATAACTCCATGATTTTTAAAAATTTCTGATTGTTTTATTTTCAAAATAATTTTAGGACAAAACTGTTTTATTGATGTTGGAGAATGCTAATCCCCCATTTTTCTTTTCTTTCTTTTTTTTTTTTTTTGTGTGTGTGTGTGTTTGTGGAGGGGGGAGGTTATAACACTTGGTCTGACTTCTAAACAACATTTTGATTCAGCAGCATTGTTAAATCTTAAAATAGAACTAAGGAATTTCATTGGCATTTCAAAATGGACCATTTAGGAGCCAGTCATAATAGGCCCTTCCAAAGGGAAAGATAAAAGTTGTTCCTAGTAAACTCTGTCAACTCAGGGGATTTAATGAGGATAGGAAGAAAATCAAGTGCAAAATATAATGAGTGAAGGATTCCCACTTTGTGTCCTGCAAGTGTCTGGACAAAGTGCTTGAGCAGTTTTAAACTGAATGGAAACTTCGTTGTGGTGCCCTTGGACTTTGAGCTCTCAGAGATCTGAAAATATGGATGCTCAGAATGTCCTCCCACCCTCTCCAGTAGATGCAGCCAGTGAGTTACTTCAGGAAGAGGGACATCAGAACTTTCTCCTGGCTCCTGGGGCTGAGTATGCACTGGAGCTGGACTTCCCCACCTTCCTCAGGATGATAATGGTGCCCAGGTGTACAGAATGCAAAGCCTCATTTCGTTTTTGCAAATAGTACTTTCTTCATGGCCTTGTGTTCCTTAAGAATACAATTATGTCCATCAAATTGAAATGTGGTGCTTTACTCCTCCTCCAGAATCACTGACATGGAAAGGATTGACAATAGCAAGTGTTGGTGAAATGTGAAGCAACTGGAACTCTCATACATGGCTGATGGAAGTATAAACCAAGCCAAAGTTTGCAAAACTGTTTGGCAGTATCTTCTAAACATACCAGTGTGACCCAGTAATTCTACTCCTGGGAACATAGTCAAGAGAAATGAGTGTATGGGCTCACCAAGAAACACATACAAAAATGTTCACAGGGCCGGCCCGGTGGCACACTGCTACAGTGCGCCGCTTGGGAGCGCGGCGGCGCTCCTGCCGAGGGTTCGGATCCCACATACAGACCGGTTCCCGCTCACTGGCTGAGCAAGGTGCAGGCACAACACCGAGGGTTGTGATCCCGTTGCCGGTCCCGGTCCGGTACGGGCGCGACACTGAGGGTTGCGATCCGTTGCCGGTCATGAAAAAAGACAAAAAAAAAAGGAGAAAAAAAAAATGTTCACAGCAGCTTTATTGGCAATAGCCCAAACATGGAAACAATTCTATGTCCATCAACAGTAGAATGTGTAAATAAATTGTGACATATTCAAATAATAAAATATGCCTAGCAATAAAAAAAAGAACAAACAGCATGTATGAACCTCACAGACATAATATTGAATGAAAACACTTAGAATAAAAGAAAACAAACATGCTATGCAATTCCATTATATAAAGATTAAAAACAAGCCCAACTAATCTGTGTAATAAAGATGAGAATGGTGGTAACTCCCAGAAAGGGGATATTGATTCAGAGGAGGCACATGGGAACTCGTGAGATGCCGGACATTCTAAACCGTAATCGGGTATGTACACACATAACTATGTATATATGTTATACCCTGATCAAAAAGAAAAAAAGATTGAAATGTGAAAGTAAGGGAGAGACCATAGTGGCCATTTCTTCTCTTGCATAAAGAAATTGAGTTATCACTAAGGGGGAGTATAATAACCTCTCGTTAGAAGAATCCTCATCTCTTTTAACACATTAAGATTTCTTCAGGAAGTGTTTTGATCTCTCTATGTTTTGCATTTTCCTCTGATTTGAGAACCATTTTACTTGCAGCTTTGAATGCCAAAGAAGCACCAAGATGGGAGGTGATCCTTGATTTACTCTGAGTTCTCTGCAGGTGGTTTTGTAATACTCGGAATCACATCAGTCCACCTACCCAGCTTTTTCTTTTGGTGCCATGCACTGAAAATTAATAGCCCATGGATCTATTGCAGCTTGTTGTGTTGGGAAAACTATTCTAGTGATCAAATAATAAACAGCTGAAAAAAGATAATGTAAGATTTACTATTTTTAAACATTGTTAACTTATCAGTAGTGTCAATAAATTCCTCTCAGATATGCGGTATAATCAAAATATGGTTTATGAGCCTGTGTGGATTATAATTTAAAAATTAAAATTATCCCTTTTTCCCATAGTTAATAAATGTCAAAACAAGGTGTCTTTTTATTTTGATTCATTCATTAAAGGCACCTGGGACTTGAAAATAGTAAGTGATCAAACTGAGACTGGTTTAGAGAAGTTAACAAAAAGATTTGGCTGATAAATACACAACCTACTGTTTTTTGTTTGTTTGTTTGTTATACAGCCATCAGAGTAATTTCTTTGTGAGACTGTTCACATTTAAAGAAAAAGTCCTGGATTTACCAAAAGTCCATCTTCATTTCCTTTTCCTTTTCCTTTTTATTGTTTGAAGTGCTTAATATATGTTGATGGCAGAAGACAAAACAGTTAAAATGGCAAATTCTTCCCTAATGCCAGTTGGCAGAATAAAAACAATGAATCCAACATATGAAATTTAGGCATAAAAACATAGAGTTTGTGATTTGGTGGGATGGTATATTAACAAGTTGATTTAAGACATGTAATATCACTCTAAAAATATCAAAACTATTAGAGTTAGTTACCTCTGCAAAAAGTGGATATAAGCAAACTCCAACCCTTTTTGTATAGATATATTTATCTCTTGATGCTATCTTCAAAGAATGCAATTGAGCTTAAAAATATTGATAAGATATTGTTTTTTAAAAAAGATTACAACTCAACAATTAAAAAAAAACCCAATTAAAAAATGGACAATAGATTTGAATAGACATCCCATCAGAGAAAATATGCAAATAACAACAACAAAAAAACATGTAAGATGATGCTCAGCATTTTTAAAAGTCATCAGGAAAATGCAAGTCAAAAAAAATGAGATACCGCTTCATGCCCACTAAGATGGCCATAATCAAAAAGACAATAACAGATGTTTGCAAAGATGTGCAGAAATTTGGACCCTCACACACTGCTGGGGGGAACATAAATGGTATAGTTGCTGTGGAAAATAGTTTGGCAGTTCCTCAAGAAGTTAAACATAGAGTTATTATATGACCCCTCAGTTCTACTCCTAAGAATACACCCAAGAGAAATGAAATGTATCCACTCAAAAACTTGACAGAAATGTTCATAGCATTATTCATAAGAGCAAAAAGTGGAAACAATCTAAATGTCCATTAATTGATGAATAGCACATAAAGTGTGGCATATCCATATAATAGAATAGTGTTCAGCCATAAAAAGGAATGAAGTACTGATATATGGTACAACGTGGGTGACCCTTGAAAATATTATGCTAGTGAAAGAAGCCAGACACAAAGGCTACATATTATATGAACTCATTTACATCAAATGTCCAAAATGGGCAAATCCATAGAAGCACAAAGTAGATTCACAGTTTTTAGGATTGTTGGGGAGTGGAGAAGGGGAAGTGAGTGGTAATGGGTTCCTTTTGGGTGTGATGATATATTCAGAGACTTAGACGGTGATGATGGTTTCATGACTTTGTGATTTTAAAAACCACTGAATAACACTTTAAAAGGGTGAATTTTATAGCATGTGAGTTATATCTCAATTTTGAAAAACAACCAAAGGATTTAAAAATGTTAAAAATTTTGAACAAAGCTGATTGACTTGAGGGAAAGTAAGAAAATAAACCTTGGAGTCAGATTAGTATACTAAGGTGTATACATAAGGGAAGAGGGCTCTTATTTGGTTCTGGTGTTTCTGGTAGTCAGAGCAAAAAGCGGACAAGGCCAGGGAAAGATTCTCAGTGTCCACAGGATGAAAACAGCTTCATTGTTCAGAAGAATTGCAGATTTTCCAGACACTGATGTTTAGATGAATGTCTCCCGTGGGTCCTTATAAAAAGAGAACTGGGAGATGTCATTTAGGATGTCCTTGACATTTTCCTTCTGTGTAGTTAAATCTCATCTATTTTCCAAACTGGAATAAAAAGCACATAGAAAAGCAAGGCAGTCATTATGACCCTAGACCCCAAAAGAAGGAGTCGTGGGCATGAAATTGAAGAGAGGACAATTAGGATGTCCTCCTCAAAACAAGAGTTGACTCTCCTTATTCCACTTCAAATTTTGTGATTTAAAAGCTCTTTTTCAAATACTGTCTTATGGGTATCATCAGTTTCTATTTGATTTTCCCTTTTAAGGTAAAAATCAGCTGTATGTTTTAGAACATATTTCTTTTTATTAGTGTATAACTTATATATCTTAATGACAGAACTTAAGTGTACTGTTTAATAAATTTTGATAAATATATACATCCTTCAAACCTCCTCCCAAGTCAAGATATTAAAAAAAAGGTGTACGGGGACCTTCTGGAGTTGGAACATTCCATATCTTGATTTGGGTTGTGGTTATATTTGAGGTAAACTGTTCTAATGTCTGTCACCATAGGTTAGTTTCACTTGCTGAACTAAACATACATGGAATCATGCAGTCTGTACTCTTTTGTGTTTTCCTGCTTTCCTTCATCATGTCTGTAGGATTTTTCCATATTTGTGCATGTATTGATTCTTTGCTCCTTATATTGCTGAATACTATTCCATTTTATAGATAGGCAATTCTCACTGTAGTGGAGATTTAGGTTATTTCCAGTTAGGAGCTATTATGAATACAGCTGCCATAAACATCCTTGTGCATGCTTTTTATGGGACATAGACACTTATTTCTCTTGGGTATATACTGAAGCGTGGCATTATTCACTCATAGGAACAGGAGTTTAGTTTTATTAAAAACAGTTTTCCAAAGTGGTTGTTCTACCTACCATTTTATACTCCATGAGCAGTGTATGAGAATTCCATTTTCTCCACATCTTTGCCAAACCTTGATATTTTAGTCTTTTTGATTTTAGAAATCCTACTGGGTATGAAGTGGAAAATAGCATTATTCATAAGAGCAAAAAGTGGAAACAATCTAAATGTCCATTAATTGATAACCACTCACTGTGGTTTTAGTTTGAATTTTCTTGATGACTAATGATATTACATTTCTTTTTAATTCAACGAAAACTCAATCTGTTGTTAGGCTAGAAAATATAAAATAAAATTATGCACAGTTTGATCTTATATTTGCAAAATCACATACAGTTTGGAAGACAAACACTTTAACATTGGGTATTGACAATACTTTATATAGAAATGGCTGTGAAAATTGATGCCAATACTGTTTTTTTGCATTTACTTCTTCATTTCCCTATAGAGGATCAAATTTATTCTTATATATTTAGACATCTTGATATCTGAGAACAACATCCTTATTTACCTCATTGTAAAAGACCATAACCAGGGGTCAGCAGACTTTAGCCTTTGAGCCAAATTTGGCCTGCTGCCTGTTTCTACCAATAAAATTTTATTGGAACACAGCTACATAATTCATTTATGTATGGTTTACTACTGCTTCCCTGCTGTAACAACAGAGTTGAGTTGTCGTGACAGAGACCATATAGCCCACAAAGCCTAAAATATTTACTGTCTGGCCCTTTACAGAAAAAGTTTGCCAACCCCTGCCATAACCTATTCAATATCTTTAAATTTTCAATTTTATTTTAGACACTGGTGATGAGAGTCTAGTTCCATGCCAAACATATGTGTGATTTGTAGCTGTAGCCTTCATTTCTCTCAATTCATGTAAGCTACTCAGTGGTTACGTGCCTTACAGTCATATCTTGACAACTCAGTAGGGACCATCTGATTGCAACTTTGGACTGAAAACTTATAAGCTAATCCTCTCCCACCCCTACTTCAAAATTCAGTAACTTAAGGTGCAGGAGAAACAAAAGGAGTTTGTCCTGGACAGAAATGCAGCTAACTATAAAGTCATGTAACTTTTTAAAACACACACAGATGAGAACTTAAACATACAACCAATAACTCCTTTCTAGAAAAAATAAGTAGTGACTGTAAATAAATGAACTGATTTTCTTGTCTAGAAATTGGCTCTAAAGGCAGTTCTAGAAGAGAGAAAAAAATGTTGTAAGCAGTGGGCACTAGAGTTGAAACAGGTAAATCCCAGGATGACTTTTCTAAATGGTCATATATTATATAAAATCTCACCCACTTATAGCCACACATTATATAGAGAGAAATGTTTTGTCATTTACATCCAGCTTATGATAAAGTTATTACCCTTCACCGACACCTTTAGTAAACTACCAAAGAGGCACTTAAAGCAAATACACTTAAGTAGTCTAGCATGGTGTACTGGCCCATTTTAAAGATGGACTCCAAGAAAGAATGGCCACTTCCTCCATTTTGTCACCTGTAATAAAAAGATACGCATTCCTCTTCTTTCCCCATCTAAGGGAGTTTGTAAGAGTGAAATATCAGGAATATCAAAAAACTGTGAAAGAGCTTCGACAAAAATGCTTTAGAAGCAGAAGATATAATTGTGGTTGATGTTATTGACCCAACGGCTGCAGAGCAAACTTTATCTGGGACTCCATCAGGCAGGAGGACAGGGCATTACTATTCTCTGAAGTGCACATCACTCAAGACTTCCCATCTGGGCAGTGCAAAGCCCACCTCCAGCGAAGAAACATATGCTGTGTGTGTTGTTGACGCAGTAGAACTTCCTGGCCTACTTAGCTTTCAGACTTTGCTCATCTAAAAGATACAACCACCTTTTTTAGAATTCTCTTCTCGATCTAATTATATGAAAGCGGGGGTGCACCAAGCATTGCCTCCCACCCAAACTCATCAAACACATTCCTGTTTCAAGGGTGAATCAACATGTGAACTTTGCTGCTACAGGGAGCTGACACCTGCTTCTGAGTTTTTCCTGATGCCTCCAGCAGTTTCTAGCATATCTAGAAAGGAAAAAAAAAAAAAAAAAGAAATGAGAACCTACTGGGGCTTTGGTTCTCCTGGACTGTAATTCATTAATAAATGGAGAAGAGATCCATGAAATAGGCACGAATATACCAACCTTAGCCTAATGTAATAACAGTTTGTTAAAAAGCACTCCACTGAGAATCCAGAATCTGAGAGCTAGGGGCTAGCCATACCCCTAGCTAGCTGGGTGACCATGGGCAAGTCACTTGACCTCTCTAGGTACCACACATCTGTAAGACAAGGGAGTTGAGGCAATGATTAGTACGAGCCCTTCCAGACATTGCATAGTCTGAGACAATAGACTGTAACATTCCTTTAATTAGACTTGGTAAAACCTCTTCATTGAAAATCATATTTGCTTCTAGGACATAATTATAGTGAAACCTAATTCACAGTGTGCTCTGCTCCTAATAAAGTAGACAGAGAGTTGTTAAGTGGTTTTTGAACATAATGATGTGCCAAGATTGACTTTTCTCACTGCTTTTTTCTCATATGTCACCTTTTTTATGTAGGAATCTAACATTTTTGTCATGGTGTGCTATAAAAGAGTATTGCCATTTTAGAGATGAAATACCTGAGACACAAAGAGGTTAATTACCTTGCCCAAGAAAATTTATAAAAGCAAAGTACGTCAAGCAGAAGTGGTCGAGAGGAAGACCTGTATGCTTGGTGTGGGAGACAATTAAAGTAAAGGTGTAATTATACACTTTACATTTTCTAGGTGATCGAGCGTGAATACATAGATTTAAAAACCCATCAGAGGATTTGTATTTGCTATGTCTCTTGCCAGTAGACTGTAGTTGGGAAGGGAGAAACTAAGAGAATGGTTCTAAACAAATGCTCAGTAGGCACAAGGTACAGGGCATATTTTATTAGTAGGTGACAATATACGTTCATCTCCATTACCCCAAGTCCCAGGCAAAAACCACTTGTCTCTGGCTTCCCATCCTCAACATTAAAGGTTTCTTTATTTAGAGGTAGGGTTTTTATAAGCCCATGAATATAGAAGTTTCCTGAGGAAAGGTGGCAGGTTAAATCACTTCTCAGTACTTTAGAGGAAATAAGTGTTGGCTTCTTTTTGAGAGCACATTTGGTGGAGGGAGGAAAGGAGAAAGAGGGTTTGAGGGAGACGAGAAAAGATGGAGAATACTGGGACAGTTTGGCCCACATTCAACCATGGAACAGAGTTCCAGTCTGAAAGCATGGCCCTGGGTAAGTGAGAGCCCTCGGGCACCTCCGTTCCCCTGCCCTCATCTACCACTCCTGTAGTAGATCCTGGGGTGTGTTTTGGTTTGATGTGTTATGACTCTAGATTCTTAGCTCAAGGTTCTGTCCACAGAGCAGGAAATCCTGGCTGGTTTGTCTCCAGGAAGTGGCCTCCAGTAGGCACTGGATAAGGAACAAATGAACTCATGATCAGAATCCAGGTTTATGGTACCATCTAGAAGGTTCTGTTGGTCCCCAGGACTCATATTTTACACATGGAAATATTTGATTTGGTGATCACTTTTTGCAAAAACCCAGTGTTCAACACATAGTGGGATCACAACAAACACATGCCCGAATGTATTGAGAATATTACTGATTTCCAATAAGTTCTACCAACATAATCAGAAGGATTCTCTTTACATATGAGGAGTAGAGGGATGGATGTCTTCCCAGGGGAATGGTTCTCTGCCCTTGTTTCTTCTTGATTTCTGGCCTATTGGGGTGTGAATCAAATCCTTATAAATAGAAAGACTGTTTTTTCAGATGCAGGAGATCATCAGTATTTCAAAGAGGTGTGAGGTAAGTGTTTTTGCAAAGTGAATGATCCTTTTATGACATGAGTAATCACCTTCAAGTAGTTTGATCTTGGCAGGTATTGTGTGAGTGAGGCAAATAAGCGAGGTATTGAAATTTCTATTTAAAGACTCAGGAGTACAAGATTTATTAAACTAAAATCACTTGGCGAATGTTGATGGTTAATAAGTGGCTATGCCAGAAGTAGGACCTGGCTGTCCTGATTCTAAGGGGAGTGCCTTTATTACCACAGCATATTACCTTTCAGAGAGTGATTTCACCAACTGGGCTGAATAAACTAAAATTGGGAGCATTTAGAAGTCAGAGACCATCTCTACCCCATGTACTTTTTGTGGTTCTCTCAAAAAAGGCTTAACAAATGCTTTTTGAAAATGATTAAAAAATAGCTTACCTGTCACCTCCCCATTTGGATGAAGATTCCTGCCCTCACTATTTCAGAATTAAAAGAGGGAAAAATATCCATAAATCTTCTGCAGTGATTTTTTTACAAATTCTTTTTCTCGTGCACAGGACCTATTAGTAAGATTGCATAATTTTTAAAATGGGCCATTTTTAGCAATAGAAGGCGAGAATAAAAAAAAAAAAAAAAAAACCTCTCATCCTCATTCCTATATAAAGTGCAATCTGAAAACTGCCTCTTAAAAAGTTGTAGCATTACATCCCATGGGCAATGCCTAAGGCTGACACACATTGAGTTTTCTGTGGGGTTTCGCTGCTGTGCCCTCAATACAGAAGAGATTGCTCACTGCAGCTAGGAGGGAATTTGTTGAAAAAGTGAAGGGAGTTCTTGAAGTATCTGAGAAGCGTTTTGAAATCAGAGCTAAATGGAATGCTGGCTTTCCCTCCACACCATGTGTGGTTGATGTAAACACGCACTTTCCGAGGAGTTTGAGCTTAGGCGGTCACCTGACAGTTCTCATGGACTCAGAAGGACGTGCAGCCAAATCATGGTGACCTACTTTTGTTTCCCTGGCACCCAGCATAAACGTTCATTTTAAAATTCAACTACTTGAAAAATCAGATGGAACAAGAAGTACCTTTAAGGTTAAGGTCAAGGTGTTGTCCAGAAAAAAAGATCTACCGAATAATTTAATCAAAACCTTTTTCTATCAGGATTGAGGGTTAGATTTGAAAAGGACCAGCAGTCTCGCTGCTACCACCAAAGGCTCCTACATAATTTAGTACAAATCCTTTTCATTTCATATAAGTTAAAGACTAAACCACAGACTAACAAACTTTCAAAAGAAGAGCTTCTCTCCGACCTCCTCCCTCCCCTGCTCTTTCTATTTATTTGTACATTTTAAAAGGTCTTTTATGACTTTTAATAATAGAATCAGAAATTAATATTTATGTGGAAATGTTCAATTTTCAATTTATTGCATAACATCATAAAGTGTTCTGACAGAGCTCTTCAAAAAGCAGACACACTCATGGTATTAAATGGATGGGAGGAAAAAATAGAGCACTCAAAGATTTTTCTAGTGAGGAAAGAAAATGCCCAGGATGCTGGGTTATCCTGTCCGTCTTGAAGGCAAAAACAAGATAAACAGAATTAAAGCCTGGTGTCATTTTGAGCAGAGAGGCAGAGGATGGAAGGAACAGAGAGAGCTGGTGTGGAGGGAGTGAAGAGAGGATGCAGGCAGGAGGACTAGGGGTACATGTTTATGTGACACCAAATTGTCCCCGTCTCTCATTCTCAATATCAAGCTCCTTGAGGTCAGAAATTTTATTTTCATCATCTTTGTAGACCCCTCAGCAAACACAGTTTCTGCCTCATGCCTTCATGAGTTCACTCACTTATTCACATGTTTCCTGGGTACTTACCATGTAGTCTTCCAACACCCAATATTTATTGCATGTCTGCTATATGCCAGATGCTGTTTTAGCTGAGAGTTGACATTGAAGGAAGAGTTGCTGACGTCATACAGCTCATATTCAGGGTGGGAGGGAGACAGGTGTAGGTCATAAGCAGTTTTACATCTCTGTTTCAAACCGTGCTGTATGATATGGTAGTCACATGAAATATAAAGAAAAATATGAAGGAGAGTATTATGGGGTGATGGGGCTATTTTATAAAGGGTGGTCATAGGTCTGTCTGGGAGGGTAACATCTGGGCAGGGACCTAAAGGAAGTGAGGGAGTGAGCCAGCAGGTGTCAGGGAAACAGCGTTCCAGGCAGAGGAACAGCAGAGCTCTGTGCTGTGCACCTGGGGTTGAGTAGTAAACAGAACAGACACAATCACGGTCCACACTCTTGGTGTTTTGTAGAAAGACTGGGAAACAAAGACATACGCAGACAGTTAAAAATCAGGCTATGACAGAGAATAAATAGGAAAAGGGACTTAGTATTGGCTCATGAGGGAAGACCCCAGTGAGGAGGCATGAAGTCCGGGAGGGAGCTGGCCATGCACATGGAGAGAACACAAGTGAAAGGAGGCCACTGGGGCTGGGACATAGTAATGAGTGGAGAAGTGGCCTGACATGCCACGGAGAGGAAGCCAAAGACCAGTGCTCTCGTAGCCCACTTGAAGGAGTTTGATTTCTTATTCTCAGTGTAGTGGTAAGTGATAGACATTGAGCAACGTGATCACATTTGCAGTTTGGAAATACTGATGGCTCAGTCTACTGTGGCTGAGAAGACTGGGGAAGCGGCTGATGATAAAAATGGGGTAACAAGAAGTCTGGGCAAGAGATGATGATGGCTTAGACTAAGGTACTGGTAGTGGAGATAAAGAGAAATAAAAAATCAAATTAAATTTAAAAGTAAAAAGAAGTGAGTGGATCTTGATAAATAAATTGCAGGTAGAACCAACATGACATAGCACATAAAAGGTGCATGGAGAATGGTGGATGGACTGGATGGATCGATGGTTGGGTGGGTGGCTACTAGTTCTCTGGCCTTCAGTACAAATATGGCAGGCCAGTGGCAAACTTTAAGGAGAACAGGTGGTAAATAAGCTGGTACTTAGAGGTGTTCCCCTTCCTCAGGTGGGTCCTTATTTCCCGTGATTCCTTTCTCGTGATTTTGGTGATCGAGTTCTGCTGGTGAAGGTATACATTATTTACCAGTGATCTTGCCAGAAGACCTTATTTGTGACCGGGAACTGGAAGCAGAGTGTATATGTGTGTGAACCACCTTATTCAGAGCCAGCAATGGGAGTGATTAAGTTGCTTAGAACAGTGCTTCTCAAATGGACCATGGACATCAGTCATCTGGGGACCTTGATAGAAATGTAGATTCTGATTCAGAAAGTCTGGAATGGGGCCTAAAATTCTAGACTCTGAGAACCTCCCACATTGTGCTGATGCTCCAGGTCCTCATGCTCCACTCTGAGTAGCAAGGTCTTAGAGCAGTGATCAACTAATGGCTAGATGGCAAATATTTTCAGCTTGCAGGCCAAGTGGTCTCTGTCACAACTACTTAGTTCTCATCATAGCATGAGAGCAGCCAGAGACACTACTTAAGGGAATGGGTGTGGCTGTGTTCCAATAAAACTTTATTTACAAAATCAAGCAGGGGGGCCCACAGGGCTGTAATCCACTGACCCTTGCCTTAGAGAGTGGGAATCAAGGACTGGAGAGAAAGCATTAAAGATAGAGAGAGTGGTAAAGATGAGAGTGGGAGGGGAGCAAGGGGAGTAGGAAAATGAGAACAGACAGAGGAAGGGAAGAAAGGGAAAGGGGGCAAGGAGAAGAAAGAACAGACAAGAAGAAAGAGAGGAGCCTCAGCCAACAAGAAGACACCTTTAAATTTAGAAAACCTGCCCACAAGCACTTTGAATGAATCCCAGCAGGAGTCCATGCAAGGGCTCAGCCTGTGAGGAATGGCATGTGCAAAGCAGGCTAGTGCCCTGCAGCTCAAGGGCAGCTGGGCAGTAGGGGTAGGGGCATCTGGGTGTCTCCAGGTAACTGGATGAAGTGGCAGCTGTAGGTGGGCAGTGCCTGCCTACGGTGAGCTGCCGTGAGCTGTGGCTAAACACAGCAAGGAACGCACAGAACCCAGCCTCCCGCACCCCGAGGCACCTGCCCACTTCCCTCCCTGGGACCAGCAGCCTGGCTGCTACCACCGTCTTCTCCAGTTTGGTTGGAATGAGGGTGAGCCTCCTGCATAATTTAGTACAAATCCTTTTCATTTCATATGGGTTAAAGACTGAAACCGCAGACTAACAAACATTTTCAAAATAAGTTTTCCATCCCTCCTCCTCCATCCCCTGCTCTTTCTATTTCTTTGTACATTTTTTAAAAGTCTTTTATGACTTTTGGTAATAGAATCAGAAATTCTAGGGTCAGTTGGGCAGGACACAGTGGAACTGGGAATAAAGGCAAAAAGCATCCTGTAGAAAGCCAAGGAGCTCTCTGTCCAGTGCAAACTAATGCTCTTTTCCATCCAGTTATCATCATATCTAGTGACAGGAATTTTGTCTTTAAGGAAAAGTTGCAGTGACAGAACTTGACTAGAGTTTTAGCACAGAAAACTATTTCTCCCTACAAAGCAGAGGAGGGGTCATCATCCCCCCCAACCCCCCAGCCTAAAGGTGCTCTTCCTTGTGAGCTCTAGAGTCACGATTTGCTCAACAGAGCGCTTTTGTTATTTCTCTGTGTCTGCAATGTCAGAGTCCCAGGCGCCCGGGCACCTCGGTTGCATATTCACGTGTCCAGGGTCTTCAGGTCACAAGAAGGATGCAAAGAGCCAACTTTTGTGGAGGCTTGTGCTAGGTCAGGCACTTGCCAGCTGCTTTTCATGGGCTACTTCAGTTCTTCCTTAGGACTGTCCCATGAGATCCATGCCACCCAGCCCCTTGTAAAGATGAGGAACCTGAAGCTTAGAGAAGGTAGGTCACAGCCGGTCAGTGGCAGGATGATTCCCTCCCTGACCTGGATGTGCTGTTGAGAACCTCCAATGTCTAACTTGTCATCTCTCCAAATTCTGTTTCTTTGTGATAATTTAAGTGACCAAAATTTTGTGCCTCTGCCCTAAATTGTTCACTGTTCTAGCATCATTCCTCAGTGAGGCAAAGGCTCCAGAGATTCCCTGTGAGCTGAATGCCGATGTAAACCCAGCAGTGAGCCCTTGTGTATGACTCAATTTCCCCCTCTGGGAGATCTGACTGGGGAGGTGTTTGACTGAGAAGCACAGAAAACAGTAGTGAGAGGGCATTGTATTTTCCAAGTTAAGCAATTCCCTTTAGGATAGTGGTCAAGAAAGCTGGGCTTTGAAGTTGGTCAGCTGTGGGTTCAAGTCCAACTCCAAACTGTCTGTGAACTAGAGTTTCCTTAAATACAAAATGGCACTAAGCCCATCTCAGTAGTGTGTTGTGAGAGGATTAGTTTCTACATGAAGCAGTTAGTCCAGAATCTTCCAAACACAGGGTAAATGGAACAAGGAATAACAATTATACCCTTACATCTTAAGGCAAGGAGGGTCTTTTGAAGTTTTTGAGGGTAAGTAAATGCTCTTGGCATTTTTCTAATAAACCTAAATGTGATTATTTCTCCTTGAGTGAAAAAAAATGAACTATAGGTGATTATCTTTGCTTCTGCAGATCTTAAGAGAAAAAACAAACAACTCACTCTGTAAATCTCAACGGAAAAGCCTTTCCCCCCAGATTTCTTGCTGTTTGTTTCTTTACCTCCGTCTTGTCTACTCAAAGCATAATGAGCACTGTTTTTGCTCCAGCAACAAGGCCCTTCACAAAGCCAGGCGGGATGCCCGCCCATGAGGTCCTCCATAAGCTGAGCCAGAAGCCTTAGGAAAATGCTTGCCAAATGCTGATGTTTGACTAATTGGTAATGTCTGGGGAGTTGGCACCAGGAGAAAAGAAAATAAAGAGGCTGGTGAATGTTGAGGAAGGAAGACAGACTGATTTGAATCCAAGCACTGAGATCCGGGAGAAAGAGCCTGGCCAACACAGAGTTCAGGGAAGTTTGTCAAACTGTTCTGAAATGGTCAATTAAACCCCTGAAGGACAGCGTGCCCAGGTTTCCAGCATTAGCTGTAGCAGTGTTGGACTGCAGGACACCGAGGCAGGAATATGAGCCAGGTCTCAGGTGTCCCCTCTTAAGGCCATACAACTCCCTGAAAAATTGTCCTGAGACCCTGTTAGAGCAGCGTTTTTGTGGCACCAAGCTAGGGTGGTGGGTTGGGGGAATTCCAGCATCAGCCACATGCTGTGTCTGGAACCAGCCTTCATCTGGTTGTTGAGCTGGGGTAACTCACCCTTCCAGATGTTTCCCTCTTTCATGTTTAATTTCCTCTGGGGAAGGAATAGAAGGAGGGGAGGGCTCCCTTTCTGCCCTGCGATTCAGTATTGGCCATCTCAGTCCATCAGATAAGATCCAGTCAGGTGGAAGCTCCAGGTGGTCTCCTTCCCTTTCCTCCTCCCGTGACGCTCTAAGTGGAAGTGCCCACATCCTCTCCAGGGGCTTTCCTATTCCCCATGGCAGGGTGGTTGGAGATGGGCAACCTTCAAAAAGGGAAAGACTCTTCGTTCTTTCACGTTTGCATGTCTCCAGTGTGACCCAAGGTGTCCACTTTCAGAAGCAGGCTGGCAATGTTTAAAAGGCAGCCATTCTTTTAAAAATAGAAACATAAAGACCCTCACTGGGAACCCTTATATGAATCTCATCTAATCTTTTCTTTTTTTTTTTGTCTTTTTTCTGTGACCAGCCGCACCGCGCTCAGCCAGTGAGCGCACCAGCCATCCCTATATAGGATCTGAACCCGCGGCGGGAGCACTGCTGCACTCCCAGCGCCGCACTCTCTCGAGTGCGCCACGGGGTCGGCCCCTGATCTAATCTTTTAAAGTTAGAATTTTTTGTCTTTCACATTATTCAGTCATGTCACTCTCTCATATTTTCTCTTGGTCAGAGTGTTTTTTCTGAAGGAAAAAAATCCAGTTTTGGTTCTCTTCTGCTCAAAATTGTTCAGTGAGACGATGAGATGAGGAGTAATTGGGATATTATTCACAGTTGAAGGGTGAATGGGTGCAAAAGTTTCGAAAAACAGTTTAGCATTGTTTGGTAAAATGGAAAATGTGTGTACCTTGTGACTCAGGAAAAAATAGGTATTTATTTCCTAGATGTGTACATGTCTGTGTGTATGTGCACGTGCATGTGTGTATATATACTCACCCTAGAAAACTGTGTACAAGGATGTTCCTAGCAATACTATTCAAAATAACAAGATGCTAAAAAACAACTCAAATTTCAACAGAAGTGTAAATAAATTTAAACAATAAATACAGCAGTGAAAATGTATTGTTGAGAACATGGAAGAATCTTAGAGTTCATCCTAAGATAAGGTTAACTCACAGAAAAATATGTTTTTATTTATATAAATTTCAAAATGTGCAAAATGTCCTTTTCTTTATGGATGGAAATGTGGCAAAATTAAAAAGAACAATGAGGAAATGATAAACACAAAATTTGGAACAGGGTGACCTCTGAAGAATGAGGAAACGGGAAGAGAATGGGGAATGCACCCAGGGGACTCAAAGGAAGACATAATGTACTGTCGGCCCTCTGGATCCGTGGGTTCCCACATCCATGGATTCAACCAATCATGAATGGAAAATATATATATTTTTAAAATTGTGTCTGTACTGAACATCTACAGACTGTTTTTTCTTATTATTCTCTAACCAATACAGTATAACAGCTATTTACTAGCATTTACATTGTTACATATTGTAAGTAATCTAGAGATGATATAAAGTGTGTGGGAGGATGTGCGTAAGTTCTGTGCAAATCCCTGTGCCATTCTATATCTGGGACTTGAGCATCCATGGATTTTGGTATCCACTGGGGTCCTGGACCAATCCCCTGAGAATACTGGGAAATGACCATGTACTTTGTCTTAAAAGTATGTCAGGAAACTTTGGGGTGGGGAGGTGATGAAACTATTCTATATCTTGATCGTGATGGTGTTTCCATGATTGTACGCATTTGTCAAAACTCATAGAATAGTACACCAAAAAGGGCGACTTTTAAAGTCAGGATCAGCTGATTAGAAACTTTAATTCCCCCTTGCCATGTAGCACAACATATTGACACATTCCAGTAATTAGGATGTGGACATTTGTGAGTGGGTAGGAGGGGCATTATTCTGCCTGCTGCATTTCGTAAAGAGCTAATATAATTATCCATTGAAATTTACGGGAGTGACAACATATAGCAAATGCCACCTCCTAGTTTCAGGATCATATGGGGCTTACATCTTTGTACACTATAGAAGCAGACCCTGAGACTGAGACTAGGGTTTGAGTACATATAGTTTTCATTTTGTTTGGTTTTGTTGTTTGTCCCAGGAATTAACATAATCCCTGGAAATACTGGCATGGAAGTAGAAGGAAATAGGGAAGCAAAGAGAGACAATAAAGAGTGTTTTCAAGACAGTTACCCCTGTCCAAGTGGGACTTAACCGGGTGAACTGTGAGAGGCAGTGAAAATACAAGCCTCAGTTATACCCCAACCAGCATCAGTTCTTGGTTGAGGATTGCTCTTGGGAGAACTTAATTCCCCGGGCCTGTGGACTATTTGGGCTCCAAGGTCAAAGTCCTCAGCAAAGATATCCAAGCACTGGCAGCTTGAAATCAGGTCGGAATACACTGAACATCAAGGCCAAGGAAGATACAATACATATACACACACACCACATACTTATACACACACACACACACACACATGCATACATATATATAATTTTTATATATACACACACACCAGGATATTTCAGAAAGTTCACGGAAAGATTTGTATTTTATTTTTCCGTGAACCTTTTAAAGTACTGTTGTATATGTATGGGGTGGGTGTGTGTATGTGTGTGCATGTATGTGTGTGTGTGTGTGTGTATGGCACCAATAACATCTGTTACAACTTACATTGGAATTTGGAAATCTGAATGTAGTAAAATTATCATGCTGAGTAACTAAATGGAATCTTTTCATGATATTTCACAAACTTCCCAACCGTTTCCTGAAGGATCTTACAGAGAAGTCTCAAGGCTTTTTGCGAGAAAGTCCCCAACTCATCCCCACTTCAACTAGAAATGCTCCAGTTTTGTGTTATGTTGACAGACTCTGAGAAAAAGATACAGATACTTTTTTAAAAAAATGTGACCACCTCTTTCTTGGCCTACAAATTATACAAATTGTGTGTCAGGAATCTTTCTGCCAGGTGGGAATTTGAGGGGAGGCAAAAAAGAGATAAATTTAATTTCCCTCAGGGTCTTTGCTGAAGGGACAAGAACAGAAATTTGGATTTAGTTTTGTTGGTAAAAATAATCTTTCCACTGGAAAAATGTAAAAAGCTACATTATTCAGGATCTTTGTGGACCTATTTATTTCAACACAAGCTGAGAGGTGGGGTTGGGGAGGGGAGATTTTGAGCTGTTTAGTTTTAATGAAATGTTTAAGGCTGAAATAATGGTTCTGTACAGCTCTTGAAATGATTTATTCTATTTTGTGTCAATTTGCCTGAAATGTATAATGTGGCATTCCACTGAGGGAGGGCTGCAAAGGGCTCTCACTGAGTCACGGATTATAATTTACATCAAGAAAGTCTACATATTCCATAATTATGGTGTGCTATGAATTAGTAGAGTAATATTGAATATCCCTAAACCCCTTATTATGGCTTCTTACTTGAAATATGTTTTCAATATACATTTATTCAGCAGTGCTTAAACATGGCAAGTCATAAACACATGCTTTTTAAATCATGTGGCTACATTTTCTTCCTGCTTAAATATAAGATCAGATGTTATTAGCAGTAGAGGGGGAAAAATAAGGGTGGGGGATGGATCTGTTCAAAAACAAATAGTGTTTTTTATTTTAAAAGAAATATCTCCTATTTATGATACTGTTTCCTTAAAGCGAAAGAGGGAAGAGTGTTTTAGAGGTTTGTGGTAGTTTCTCTAGTGATAATTTATTTTATTTTTGTAGCACTTTGCCTCCCAAGAGCAATATATGTTTGAAATCTGCCATATATTTGTGAAAATGCTTGACCAACTGATTTGGTTAGTAAATGTTTTCTGGCTAAAATCCAGGAAGAGGAGCTAAAATTCCAGCTCTCAGATTATTAAGAGCGTGGTCCAAATGACTGGAGCCCCAATGAGTCTTTCTATAAAGACTCTAAAGTGAGAATTTAACTTCATTCTTTGTGGAGAGTGACTCAGAGCCACAAGGTAAGAGAATTCCTTCCAGGGAATGCAATTAGGCATTTTGGAAAGAAAGACATTGCTCTCCAGGACATTTATCATTCACATTAGTGGCTAGCCTCTGCATGTCTGCACTCCTGAACAGGCTTAATTTTGATCCTATGCTTGCAATTTCAGCACTGACACTAGGTGGTGGGTAGTAGGGAGGTTATGGCAAACTTCCTATTATACATAGCTAGGATTTCCTTCAGTTCTATTGATGAGTCAAAAGGTATTAAAGACTCAAAAAGGAATTCTTTATGAAAAAATAGTACTTGCTAAAAGTACTACAGAGGCTGTCACCACTTTTAATCTAATGCATTTATTGTAAAGACCAAGTCAGTGCACACTAACAAAAAGGTCTATTTTTATAAAAATATTGAAAATAATTATAATGTAATTTTATCAGAGGGACATATTGTTTTGTTTATGTAAACATGGTATTGTACTTTATATCACAGTTCAATAAGATGTAACAAGTTTTGGATATGTGGTTATGTTTTACTAACCATGAAAAAAATGAAATCCCATAGATAAAATGAATATATTGATATTAGGAAATACTGATATATAGGAGGATTATTATCATATTAAAGTAAATTTAAAAATTAAGATCATGGGCCAAACTTAATGCCTGATGATTTGCCTGGCTTGTGACTTTTTATCTCACAAGAAGATAGCATAACATTGTTTAATATTTTGTGTTTTGGGCTTTTAGTTTTCCATGGGCAGTACCAGCACATGAAATGCAGGGTAAAGTTGGAATGTGTTTGATTCATGGAGAGAGAGAAGGGGGGTTGCATTTTATGTGCCAGCAAATAAAGTAAGTGCTTACTTCGCAAATGATATATCTAGATTTCTACTTTGTTGCTTTCATGCTGCACAATCATTGTCAGAAATCATAAAATGATATGATAGAAGTAGCAAAAGTAACCCTAGGGCTCTATTAGACAGTGCTGAATGAATGAGGAAAACCAATTACAAAGTTTAAGTTAAAAGCAGGGACTATCTGTATAAATTAGTTATTAAGTTATATAATTGAGAGCATGATTTAAAGAAATGGGAACTCCTGGGCAAAGTTAAATGCCTTACTTCCTAGCTTTTTCACTATTCTGAATTAATCTTTAATTAAATCCTGGTTTTCTCTCTTTTGATGACAACAATGACTCCCACTGAAACTTTCCGTACTCTTTTGGGACTTCTCAGAGTTCCTCCATGGAAGCAATTAAGTCTTCGTTCTGTCTTCCATGTTTCCAGATTTAAGAAATGCTTTACCATGTGCCACTTGAAGTAACCTCAGATTATGTTTGGCTCAGCCCTGCTCTAACTTCCCACAGAATTAAGGCTTCAGTGTATTCTTTCATAACCAGTCACCAGAAAGTGAGAGTAGTAAGAGTATAGACTTTGGAATCAGTGCATGTGTGTTGGAAACCCAGCTTCAGCATTAGCTGACTATAAGACCTTGAGCATTTGTAAAATTAGCATCACTAGAGTATCTACCTTAAAGGTAGAGAAGGTTGAATAAGAACCTAGGTACAGTGCTTAGGTACTGTGTACCTGGTACATAACAAGTATTTGACTCAGTAAGTTATTATTACTGTATTTGTTCATTTTTATTGCTTATAACAAAATACATGGAACTGGGTAATTTATAAGAAAATGAAATGAATTTGCTTACAGTTTCTGAGGGTGGGAAGTCCAAAGTCCATCTGGTGGTGGTGACAGTGACCCAGGGGTCTCATATTGCAAGATGGTAGAAACAGAGAGAACAGAGAGAGAAAGACAGACTCTCCTCTTCTTTTAAAGCCCTCAGAACCACACCCATGACCATCATTTTTAATCCATTCACTACTACATGGTCCTACAATCTAATCTCCTCTTCAAGGCTCCACCTTTCAACTACCATAATAGGATT
Organism: Galeopterus variegatus; assembly: GCF_000696425.1. Lineage (NCBI taxonomy): Eukaryota > Metazoa > Chordata > Mammalia > Dermoptera > Cynocephalidae > Galeopterus > Galeopterus variegatus. Next base: position 166,941 of record NW_007728173.1, on the reverse strand, counting down.
TCCCACCCTCTTAACAGTCACAATGGGGGCTAAGTTTCTAATACATGAAACTTAGGGGACATAATTCACACTTCAATGACTTTTGGGGGGACAGTTCAATCCACTACGAGTACTATTATTAATGGGTCTTCATCGACCTTAGCTATATATGTCACATGTGCTTTTCCCATTCTTCCTACTTTTCCTTCTTCCATCGAGTATCTGGGTGTACTGGTGCCCTTGTCAGTGGCTTCCCTGGGCCCCTCTGGCACAGTGTTTGCTGAACACACTTGTTTAAATGCAGACTTTTTCTTGACAGAGGCCATACTTCTTTTCAGAGAAAACTTTATAAAACATATCTAACCACATTTCAAGTTTGTATGTTGTTTTATGCAAAGAGTCCTTACATGTTGGCTTTGGGATTAGCACCTAACGGTTGATCGTCTTTAACTAAAAGAAAAGCCGGTTCTGGGCTGCCAGCACCCTGAAAACTGGAAGACGTTCCTGCTGCTGCTGGAGGGTGGAGTCGGGGGGTGCACAGGTAGCTCCTCACAGACTCTGCCTTCAGGAGGACCCCGCTGTGTTACTATGAAGCCTAAGCCATATTCTATATGCTTGCCAGTGAGGTGAGTGAGAACGATCAAATATCTATGTGGCTTTGGGAGAAACAAAATAAAAGCAGATTGGATTTATTGTATTAATGATATGCAGGGGAGGGACGTGAAAGTAATCAGGTTTGGGTTTCCTGGTGGAGGAGGAACAGCAAGGACAGAGGGTTGGTTTTAATTCTGCTATTAGCCAGACCAGCTGAATGTTCTGTTGGTTACCTAATTTCTCAGGGCTTTGGATCAATAGTTGTAGAACTTGTCCCTCTTTTTTTTTTTTTTTTTGGCTTTATCGATGAGTGCTGATGAGTTCTGAATTGGAAATCTCTTATTTGGGGTCCATGGTGACTTGCTTGGGGTAATGTTAGAGAGGGCAGTATCATCTGGTGTTTAGGAACACAGCTTAGCTTTTGCTCCTGGCTGTCCAGCTACTGGCTATGTGACACTGAACAGATAACCTCTCCATGGCTCAGTATCTTTATCTCTTAAATGGTAGAGAATATGAATCCCTACTTCATCAAGTGCAGAGAGAATGAGTTAATATGTAGAAGTGTTTACAAGAGCACTGGACACAGAGAAAGCCATGTGTAATCTTAGCCAAGGTGAGGAGGATATTCAAGATGATATTAAAGGGTTCCCCATCCACCCCCATCCACCACTATAAGAAATTATCTCTTTTTTTTTCTTGTCTATTTCACCATTTAAAATATCTTTAGTAGAACTCAAGTTTTAGGGTTGATGGGGACACAAGAAAAGCATCTAATCTCATTTTAAGAACAAGAGCCAAAAGCAAGAGTGGGTAGGTGACTTTTCTGAAGTCCTGCAGCTAATGAGAGACAAAGCCAGGCTTAGAAACCATAGTCTGCAGAATTCCAGTCCAGTGCTAGTAACATCTGTCATGCTGACTTCCCACTGGAATAGAACTTTGAAAGTGTAAATGCCTAAGAAAACTTAGCAGGTTCAGTTTCTTCAAGGCTTAAACAGAAGTTAGATTATGCCAATTAATTTCAACCCCACAAGCTAGTTTATAGCAAAGCCCACAGGGGGCAAAAAAAAAAAAAAGAAAAAAGAAAAAATGGAACTGTGTCATTTGGAGGTGGGAAAAATGTTCCAAATCAAACCACTCCTCAGACAGTGGAGTACAAAACTAGGTAAAATTTGTGGTTTCAAAAAACAAACAAACTAATCAAAGATTTTTATCTCTGGGCTCTGGTAGATATGGGGGAATTAGTTTGCTACAGCTGAAAAAGTTAAATTGCAGAGAAAAATGAAATGCAGATGTGTTACTGTTCTGAGCGAACATGGTAAAGTATTTTTGGAAGAAATAATCTCTCAGAAATCCATCAGTGGGGGCATAACAGGTGAGGTTTGTGAGGTAGGGGGGAGTTCTTCATGGGGATTTTATGAGCTGCTGGGAGGGGAGGAGAGTGACCATGAAAAAAGAATTTTAGAAACTCTATAATAAAGAAAGTTGGGGAGTTTTCCAGTGAAATTTTGGATTGAGAAAGAAAAGAAACCCACATTGTGCTAAACAAGATGGTGGATCCAGTTCAGAGAAATTGAGTAAGAGACGAAATTCCCAGAACCATGAGAAAAACTAAAAAGACTTCCCCTGGGGAGCACCCAGATCAAAAAGATGACTCCCGGGGTCTCTCTCCAGGTTGCTGAGGAGGGGCCTGCCACAGTTGGAGGCTGGAAGGGGTGGTTTGGAACTGAATCAAGAAGAGACCCCAAACCCACAGGGACAGAGGGAGTTGAAAGAGTGGTTTGACCTAGTGGAAGGGAAAGGAGGTTGGTCAGGAGAGGCCTGCCGACAGGAAAGTGGCTGAAAACAAGAAGCATCTGGAAAGGGCCATGTAATGCTTTAAACTCATGCCAAGCTAATTGAGTAATATGAGCTTATGTTCTTGTAAATTATTTCAACTGTATATAGTTCTTCCCCTGAGATTGCCTTACCCTACAGTTTAAGATTCAGTGTGTATTTGAAAAGGCTCTGTGTGTATTGTACTGTGCGTGTGCACACCATTTAATGATTACAGTCTATATCCCTAATACTGTGCATTGACTCCTTCAGTTTCCACAGTTGGTTAACATAGCAGCTATTATAATTCCCATACTACAGATGTAGACACTGAGGCTCTTGTGGGGCTGACTCTGGTGCTCTTAATTCCCAACCTTTCATTACCATATCATGAAAATGCTTGTGGAATGAGGGGAATGCATGTATAAGTGTATTTCTGCAGCTCCTTTTTATAAGGAGCCTCTCTTCTATTGGCCCAACTCGGAATCATGATGTCATGTGACTTATAAATCTCTTCTTGAAAGCCTCAGTTCGCAAAGCTGAGGATGGAAGTTTTACGTGTAATCAGAATGAACAAATCTTGCTGTTCTTCACCCAGGGTCTTCCCCCAACCCTGATCTCTTTACTCCTTTGCTCTCCTCACGGGCAGTTTCCAGGATCTCAGCCTGCCTATTTTGTTTCTGCATGGAAGTCAGGAAATCTAGGTCACTTTATCCAAGTAGAAAGTGTTATTTCATTGAGTTAACTCTGTGCAAACTGCATCTCTTTGCTTTACAAGAACAAAGTCCCTTGTGTCCAGGGCATTGTCTCTGGAAGTTTTCAATGGCCTCCAAGTAATCCCTTAGATTTAAAATCAACAGTGAAAACCCCTCTTCTTTTTAGAAATGGTGTTTCCCAGTAATTGTGTCTGTCTTTTTTAATAGTTCTATCAGACACTAAGTTAATTCAATCTTTTTGATTGTGAAAGGACTTTAAGTAAAATTCCCAATGCTACTACATCAATGCCCAGAAACATTGGAATCCACCTGACCAAACGGGAGGCTTAGACCTATTTCATAATTATGGAACTTCCTTATTATTCCCATAATTTGACCCAGCAAATATCATTAAACCCATCTGGTTATCAAAAGAAAAAGGGGGCCTTTTGATTGCTACACATCATTTTGAATTCTGCCATCTTCTCATCAGAGTTTTAGATGTCTCATAATTGTGATTTTTTATAAGTCCTAACATTATAGCAGTGCCGTTTATAATAGTACTTTCCAAAGTTTTAGAGCAGAGCTTCTCAAAGTATGGTCCATGGACTGGAGCTAGTCTGTCAGCTGTTTGTCACCAGGCCAGATGAAGTAGGAACAGAAGTTGAGAGTAGCAGGCATTTAGAAACTTTTAGCAATTTGATGTCGCTGCAACATTCAAGCAGTATTTCATTTTTCTAACAGTTCGTCTTTACTGTATCTTATGAAAGGATTTGGCCATGATAGATTAGAAATGGAGGAAAAACAAACAAAAACAAAGACTGCTGGTCCTTCTCTATTATAGTTTGAGGAGAAACTGTTGTACAGCATTTATCATCCCACTGGATGTTGCCTAGTTTTGTGAGGGAGATAGGGATTTCATTTTAAGCCCTATTTTACAGGTAAAGAAACTTGTGCTCAGAGAGGTAGAGAGCAGCTGTTGTCACATGTTCTCCTTACCCAAAGCCAGCACTTTTCCAAGATTCTACTAATCACAGATGAGTTAAAGCAAGCTCATCTGTACATACTCTTGCCTAAGCTTTTTTTTTTTTTTTTTTT
>NW_007728173.1:148566-162456 GCF_000696425.1 Galeopterus variegatus | reverse complement strand
ATCCGAACCCTCGGGCGGGAGCGCCGCCGCGCTTCCCAAGCGGCGCACTATCCAGTGCACCACCGGGCCGGCCCCTTGCCTAAGCTTTTTTAAAGGGGGTATCTCTGTGTACAATTAACCTTGAATGATGTATGAACAGGTAACCTTTAATGACTTTTGAGTTCTTCGAATTCATAAAACCATTTAGATCCCAACAGTCTGGCCAATTCCCTGTGCTTTCCAAAGCAGTCGAAAGATCCTAACTGCATTGAAACTTAAGGTTTGAAAGAGAACCTGGGGGGGGGGGGCAGGCAGCCCCCTGGCATTAACCCATCCAGTGGACAGCCTAGGTGCCATGGGAAGAATCACCATGGTAGACAGCATTCTGTTTTGGGGCAGGGACAATTAGAAAGCTCCTCCTCATGTTGTGCCCACCCTCACCCTTTGAACTTTTACCTGTTGTCCTTGTACCTACCTTCTTAAGATACTGAGAATAAGTCCCAATATTTGGTTGTAGGTATTGTGCTGCTCCTGCATCTCCTTCTTCCCCCCCAAACCGAAAGTCCCTGGTTTTTCAATGATTCCCTGTATGGTATGGTTCAAGAATGCTCCACCCTCAGTCTCACTACCTGGCAACACTGTCTACATTCTCTTTAGCTGATATCCATCCTGAAAGAGAGGAGTTCCATCAACTGAACCTGGCATTCTAGAATATATATAAAAAAACAATGATCTCTCTCAATCCACACACTGGTTTTCTTATAATGCAACCTAAGACTCTATTGCCTACTTTGCATCCACATCACATTGATGTCTTGTAGTGAAATAAAAGTACCAAGTCTTTTTAATAGGAATTTCACTTGTTTAGTTATTTATCAATCCATTAATTTATTAATTGATTGATTCCTTCCTACACCCACCATCTAGCCAAGCATCCAGCCAACCAGGTAGTGGGATTGTGTGATGTCTGCTTCATGATTTTAATCCTGTAAGATATTTTGAGAAGCCACCATGCTCAATGGAAGGAAAGCAGTTTAGACTTTTAATCTTCCCATTTAATTTGATCTGGAGCCTCAGAGTCTGGGTGGACCACAGCTCTTTGGTCCACACCTCAGAGTGTGGTTAACCAATTAACAAAATCCCAGCTAGCTGAACCCTCTAGAATCTGAGTTTACTGACAAGCTCACCAGGTAGACACTTCATTGTTTTTAATTGCCACCCCCATCCTCCTTCCCTTTAGAATCACTAATCGAGGTGGTCTTTTTGCTGTGGCTTTTGTGACATCTGTTTCCATAGCATCCAGATTGCTCATCTGATGGGACTCAGCATCTCAGCCTCTGATGACATGGTCACTGCATCCTAGAGACACACCAGACCCTTTATGTGGGTTGCCTCAGGGGGCTGGGCTGGAGGAGGAGGAGGAGGAAGATCATATAACATTATTTCTTCACATGTTATAATGAGCATGTATGATTTTTGTAATTAAGAAAAGTAGTAATAGAAAAGATTAAAGAGAACAGAAAGAAACCACCCCTACTAGCTCCTTGGCTCGAGTTCATTCTGGTCATAGTGGGACCTTCCTCCTCAATGGCAGCCTGACTTACCCATGACGTTCTCATTTCTTAACTCCTTGCCATTCTGTCCTCTACCCCAACCACTCTACAGAGGGAAAAAAATGCTTTTTCCAAGTTCACTAATGACCTAAAATCAGAGGGCAGTTGACTACATCCTATGGGCCAAATCCAGCCAGTCACCTGTTTTTGTAAATAAAGTTTTATTAGAACACAGCCATGTCTATTTGTTCATTCGTTGTCTATGGCTGCTTTCCCAGTACAACCACAGAACTGAGTAGTTGTGACAGAGACTGTATGGCCCACAAAGCCTGAAATAGTTACTCTGTGGCCCGTTTAGTAAATCCATGGATTCAGTGGTCCTGAACTTCTCCTTTCTCCCCCAGCCTCTTGCTTGCCTTGGCTCTCGGGGCCCCATTCTGGAAAAGATCTTTCCTCACCCACTGTGCCTGAATCTCATTCTCTCTGCTCTGACCACTCTTTTTTCTGTCTCCCAGTCTGACCTTTACTCACCTGTAAACATACACAAGGGCACAGAGTTTTGTCTGTTCTGTTCATGTCCATCTCTCCATGGCCTAGAACAGCACCTGCCGCACGTGCTTGTAGAACGGATGAATGAATCTAGCTCTGTCTGGAGTCATGTTTAATCAGAGCTCTTCCTTTTGCATTGCCTTGCAGAAAAGATACATTTGGGCTTTACAAGTGAATAGGTGGATCCTATTAACAGTCAAAAGAGGAGAGTCTAGCTTGGAATCATGAACATTTCCCCTTACATAGAAAAGACCGTGGGTGTTTAGGGAAATATGTCCCATTTCATTGGCCCCAACACTTGACCCCTTCCTGTGACATATTATGAGTACATGTATGATACATGCAAGTAGTGGTGCTTCTGTAAATCTCCTATTCACCCCCAATTTGGTCCAGTCCCCTAGGACTTTACACAATGACTCTCTAACCCCTCCACAGACTCCTGGGCCTGTCTGTGGCCACCATGTTACTACGTGAGAACTCCATTGTGTGTTTTGTGGAAGCTGCCTCTTTTCTCCCCAGCTTGGCATAGCTTAAATCACATTTGTCAAATAAACTGTCATCTGAAGAAGGAAGGAAGGGACAAAAGGAGGGAAGGAGAGAGGAAATCTAAGTATATATAATTTAAGCCTTTTGTTATTACGGTTAGGGTTGACAAAGAGGAGGTTTCATTTGTGTGCTAATGCTGACCGGTTAGCAGTGGATGCAGGGATCTGCCTGGATCACTGTGTTGAGAAGGATGCTGAGGCTGTACTCAGGTTCAGTGAGAAAAAGAGCTATGTTCAACTGGTGATGTCTGCTATGAGTGCTGAAAGAAGGGGAGCTATGGTTTTCAGGCTCTGTTTTTCTATTCCACTTTTAGGCTATTAAAACAATGTCTACAAAAAGACTTTTAAAAATGATTATGTGAGTGGACTATCAGGCTGCTGACACCTTCCATTTTGCTGCATTTTTGAAGCCTTCTGCCTTTTCCTTTAAAGTATGACAATTAAATCTTTTTTTCTATGTAACAAAATCATTTTGCCACAGAAACAATGGATTTTTATGAAGACCAAAGATGTATGCAGTCTTTGACTATTTACAGTTAATCTTTAAAAATCAAACTACATTCATTGCACACATAGGCATAAAATACCAGAATAAGGTGCTTTGTGTTGGGGTCAGTGAAAGAGAAGGTGGTTCTCTAAAGAGTGTTGCCTTGCTGGTGCAGGGCAAAACCTAGATGCTTCCAAGCTGCACACTCTGCTTTTGCCATGGGCTGAAACCAAATGTGCACCTGTGAAGTCAAAATAGGGCTTTTCTGATGGTATCTTTTGCCTCTCTGCAAGGTGACACAGACACAAATGGAAAACTTTCTTCCACACTTAGCCAGATTCATTCATTCATTCATTCATCCCACAAGCATTTGTTTCATGCCTACTGTGTACCAATTGGCACCGTGCACACAGCAAGAAATCAAACTGCCTTTGTAAAGATGGCATTCTAGTGGGAGATGGGCAATATATAGATAAAGAATATACTAAGTTAACTAGTGATAAGTGCTAATGAGAAAGATAAAAGAGGAGAGGGAAAAGGAGAGAGATGTACAGGCACAGGAGGAGGAGTGTTTATTCTTTTTGGTAGGATGCACAGAGAAGGCCTCGCTGGGAGGGTGGTACCTGAGTAAAGACCTGGAGGTGAGAGAATGAGCCATGCAGGTGTCTAGGGAAGAGCTTTCCAGGCATGAGAAACTGCAAAATCAAAGGCCCTGAGGTGGAGACATACCTGATGTGTAGTCAAGGAATAGCAAGGAGGCCAGAGGAGCTGGAGCAGAGTGAGTCGAAGGGAAGGTGGAAGGAGACAAGGTCAGAGAAGTAACAAGAGGACAGAGTGAATGGAAGGTTGCAGTTGGAATTATTATGTTTCTGTTGCTAAGCCTGGAAAAACTTTTATACGATCTTGGAAATCTTGGCTATCTCTGTCTTCTGATTGGGCACTTAATCTTTAGAGAAACAATAGACATCATCATCACTTGAGAGAATAGTTATGACTGTTGATAGGGCAAATGCCTACAGTCCATGTGTGTGGCATTTGAGAAGGATAACAAGAACAGTCACAAGAACTTCCTTCGTAATACTCTTCCTCTCCTGTGTTCTACTTGCATTTAAACTAGCTAAGGGTGGGTTCCCCTGTTTTTCCCTATCTCTTTCACCTTGACTGTTTCTCTCATTTTCTCTTTTTCCCCCAGAATTTTCTGTGGGTATATATCAGTCAGGATTGTTTGGTCGCAAGCAACAGAAACTGACTTGGCCAAAGTAAATAAAAGGGAATGGACTAGAAACCTACTGGGGGCTCTCAGAATGGACTGAGCCTGAGAATGAGGTTTGAAAAAAATGTGGAACCAGTGGCTCCGGGAGGCTGGGAAGGAGACCTCCTTATGGACAGTGTGGCTAGGACACCACCATTAAAAAGTGAACCCTGATCACTTATTTTATCTTCACGGTTCTCAGTCTTGGTGCCCTGCTGGCAGAGACGGGGACTGTACCTCCAACTGTATGGGGAAAGGGAGGAATGATTGGGCCTCCTCTTTCTCTATATTAAGAAAATGGGGCAGGTGCCTGGATTTTCCATCCTATCAAAATTATACCCAATGGGGTGGAGGTAATTTTCCCTCACAAAATTAAGGTGATTGTAAAGTGGAGAAATGGATACTAAGAAATCCTTTCCCCCAATCAACCAAGTAGTCTGGGGTCCGCTACAGGGTGTAATCCAGAGTCTCATATTTCTACTGTAGTATTAATAAAAGCTGTTCAATTCAGTTCATCAAAGAATGGCTCAAGAAAGCTGGAATTTAGCCAAACTACAAAATTAAAGCTTTGCAGCTATGTGTGCAGACTCTTCGGAAAAAGTCGTTGTCCCTTTGCCCCCACCTGTGCCCTTGTGTGGTAGGCATTTCCCTGAGTGTGTCTGCAAGTAGCCTAACCATATTAGTAACCACCGTGTGGGGGGCACTTGCTAAGAGCCATACCAGGTACTTTACATCCATTTTCTTGCATAACTCTCATAACAACTCTGTGAAGTATGTATTATTGTCCCTGTTTATAGATGAGGTATCAGAAACAAGGAAAGCTCTGTGGTTTTCTCACATAGCTAGTGGTGGTTGTGATCTGATTCTTAAGCCTGTGCTCTTAATAACTCACTAATTCAAGATTATAGTATTTGTGTATGCCAGTGGATCTCAACCAGTGCCCCCCAGGAAATATTAGCCATGCCTATTGACATTTGGGAATGTTATAACTGGAGGAAGTGCTGCTGGATTCCGGTGGGGGAATGAGCCAGGGATGATGTTAAACCTCGTGCCACACACAGCACTGGCCCGGTAACAGTTACCTGGTCAAAAATGTCACTTGTGCCAAGGTGGAGAAACCTGTATGTATACACACATGTGCACATGGTTGGTGATCACATAAAGTACCCATAGAGCTTTGGGGTCTGAACAGGAAAATGACTTGGCTCTTAAAAGATGAAACTCACGGTGAGTAGGAATTGGCTGCTAATATTTTCTTAATTAAGCATGAGTTGTAGGAAAGAAATCTTTCCCAAGTCCCCCCAGCTTCTACTCTCCTTGAAACACATCTTTCAAAGAGGACAAAAGGTTCAGTGAGTCTGTTCAGGTAGTGAAACTGATTAAACTCTGTGCTTCAAGGCCCTTCTGAGAGTGCCTCAATAACTCTGCAGCCTGCAGGGGCAGCCTGGCAAATCCACTCCTTTTGGGCGGGTGGCTGTTTGCAAAGCAAGGCTGAGGTTGGCCAAAGGGGTCACGGTTGTCCTGTAATCAGATTATGTTGCTATATCCGCCCATTGGCCATCTGTGGCCCAATGGGGAGCTATTAAGCCAGCCATGCTGACCTAAGTGAGATGGACGATAGCAATGTTCCTTGGAATGATAGATTGACCAGAGGGACAGTTGTAATAGCTCTGCCAATGGGGGTTAGCAGATGGGCCACTGTAACAGGAGTGGATCTGTCTACTGGCTGCAAAGATGAGCAACATTGAAAATGCAAAAGTAGCTTCTTCCATCCAATGCATCCCATGATCTGCAGAGAAGTGTAAAAACCAAGCCTGTGGCAGACAGGCCCAAGCTTGACACTGGAAACTGCCTATGATTTGACCACGTATTTTGAAAGCCTTTATAATCCCCTTCCTGGAGGCTGTTTTAAAGAAATAATCAAAAATATGTGCAGTGATGATGTATAAAGATGTTCATTGCAGCATTACTTATATTAGCATAAAACAGGTAATAATGTAAAATACTAACAAAAAAAGAATGGCTATTTAAATTAAATCACACCCACAGAAGGGTACAGTATGCTGCCATTGATGACAAAGAGAAATATCTACAATGTAAAGTTTAAATGAAAAATGATATCAGAAAATTTGGATATTGTATGATCTATGATGAAAAAAATAAATGCATTTGAAAAAGCAGAATAAAATAAATCGAAATATTAACAGGACTTATTTCTGGGACATGGATTAATTATGATTTGTATTTTCTTTTTTCCAGATTTAAGCATTTTCCAAATTATCTGCAGTGAGCCTATGTTGCTATTTTTAAAAGCATACTTTTTTTTTTCTTTCAGAGGAAAGTAGCTTTTCCCTGGCACTAATAAGGTTCTTGCACCTTATGTATGGAGACTCCAGGAGATAAGCTACCCAACACCTAGTTTAGCAGCTGTCCCCATCAAAAATCAGCTACTGCCTGGAAGATTACTTTAGTTCATCTCCTGCCATGTGCTCCTTGTTACACTTGTGCTGATGTTAAATGGAACATCGAAGAACCCACTTTCTCTTCCTTCTGCTGGTAAATGATGTAACTGCCCAGCTGGAATTAGGGAAACAGGTGAAGCTGTTGTCTGGGATGGTCCTTTCTCCACTCCTCCTCCCCAAAGTGCTGCTCCAGCAAGTACACGCTGCCTGCAGTATCTCCTCAGGGTGCTGCTCCAGCAAATACACGCTGTCTGCAGTATCTCCTCAGGGTTGCAACCTTCCCTGAGCATCTCCAGGTGCCTTTCTTTGTGGCCTGACTCTCTCTGGAATGTATAGATTTTTGGCCTGATGGCCGCTTTCCAAGCAGCAGCCCATGGTGGAATCTGTGGTTGGGATCATTGCTTTAAGTTCACCTGAGCTGTTTGTTTCAGCAAATAGCGTATAAGAGCTGTGGAAATTTTGTTCTATTTGCTCTGCATTTTCTATTTGACATGGCTTTGTGCTTTTCTCTTAGGAAAGATAGTATAGTGGTGGGTTCTACTAAATCACAAGGAAGCTCTGTCTGCTTTGTACCCTTGCCTCTCAAAGGTGCTCTGTGTGGCTTGGGCATCTGCCTGGGTCAGGCCTCAGCCTGCTGTGATTTGCTTTTATGTCTCCACTCCCAAGCCAGAAGCTGCTCGTGAACCTGGATTGAGATGTTTAACATGGTATGACTTGGAGTCGACCATCCTCCTTGGGCCCAGCTAGCGATCAGATGTTCATGTGCCCTTTGCCCTCTGTATGCCTGCATGTGCAGTTGGCATTGTTCTGAGTAGTGGGTGAAGATCGAGAAGCAGGGCAGCCCTGGCCTCCCCTTCCAGAGCCTTCAATAACAACAAAGATCGGTTGAGGGCTGACGATGTACCAGGCACTGTTCTGGGTGCTGCTGATAGCGTGTGAAGAATTCTCAAAATTCCTGCCCTCCTAGTACTTATATTCTACTGGTGGAGAAAGAATAAATAAGACAAAATCAGGAGTGAAATAAAATCGGGAAGGGGAATAGGTTGCAGTTTTTGATGAAGTAGTCAAGGGAGACCTCACAAGAAGGTGACATCTGAGTAAACACTCAAAGGAGGTGAGGGGAGAGCCTAATGTCTGGGAAGGGAGGGGAGCAGAGCACTGCAAGCAGAGGGAACAGCCAGTGCAAAGGTGCTGAGCTGGGAGTATGCCTCGCTATGTTTGGGGACCATCAAGGAGGCCAACATGTCTAGAAGAAACAAGTGGGCATGAAGCAGGAGGAGGAATCAGGAAGCCTACAGGATGAGATCCCATTCACAGCGGGCCCTGAGAGGCTTTGTGCAGACTTTGGCTTTTACTCCAAGTTCAACAGTGTCAGGTGTTTGGGCAGAAGAGTGACATACATGGATTACATAGGGTCCAGCTCGCTGCTGCTCTGCTAAGGATAGTAGCAGAAGTAAGAGCCAAAGCAGAGAGCACGGTGAGGAGACTACAGAAGGAACCAGGTGAGAGACACGGGTGCTCTGGCCAGGTGGGGCAGTGAGGTGGTGGGGAGGGGCCACTAATCACAGCCCTCTCCTTCCCTCACACTTTCAGACCTAGTTGTGACGTAGCTGCAGGAATCAGACAGAGATCAAAATGTCAGCAGCTCATTTCTGAGAGTCACCATCTAGTCTGAGAACCTTATTAGTGCCAGAGAAAAGCTACTTTCTTTTGAATGAAAAAAACAAACAAAAAAAACCTACCTTTTTAATAATTGAAGCAACATATGGTCACTGCAGACAATTTGGAAAGTACCGAAATTTATAAAGAAGAATAAATCACAATTAATCCCATGTTCTAGAAATAAGCCTTGTTAATATTTTGATTGATTTGTTTTTTTTTCTCTGCATGCATATGCATGTACACACACATATATTCAAATTTTTCTGACCTTGTTTTCTAGTGAAACCTGACATTGTGAATATTTCCCCATGTCATTAAATACTCTTTGTAAAGATTGTTTTAATGGCAGCATAATGTTCCTTCCTTTGCTTATTGGGGAATGGGGCTCACATGTGCAGCCCTGATGGGCTTCCTAAAACTTCACCCCTGAATCAGAGAAGTAAAGTCCTCCTCCCAGGGCTGAGCCTTCTCCTGGGAGCTCCCGGTCATGGAGAACAAGCCAATGAGCCCTTTCCTGCAGGCGGGCAGACATGGAGAATGCCTGGAAGAGCATGAATCCAGAATGCTAAGTGCCTTCCCTCAGACGCACCAAGGTAAGCCTCTCCTCCTCCCTGGGGAAGTGAGAAGGAGAGGTGGGGAGATAGGCGAGGAAAGCCACCCTAGGGAAAGACCTGTTTGTACATGAAAACCCAGTAGCAGGGAAGCAGAGGTGTCCTCCTTCCATTGAGGATTCAATGAGCTGATGAACGTCAAGTACTTTGTCCTGGCAAGTGCTCAGTCATGTCATCATTTGCCTTTCCCTACCATTGCCAGGAAAGTACCAACATTTCATAAGGTGTCTATTCTCATGTGCCAATCTCACGAGCCAAGCTGAATTATTGGGTAGTCCTTCCTACTTGTTATAACCTAGTGAACCCTCTACAGAAGGTAGGACCAGTTTAGTGAGTTTCTCTTGGATGTTATAAGTCTTCCCTCTTGCCTTTCATACATCTGAATATACTCGAGAGAAAAAAGAGCAATGATCCCCCAAGTTGGTGAGTCTCTCCATGGCCTCACCTGGAGTTTGGTAATTGAGGATGGATAGATGGATGGATGGGTAATGAGATGAGTGGACAAATGGACATATGGGAAGGAGAAAGGAAAGAAAGAAGGACAGAGGATGGGTGGGTGAAAAGAAGAAAGAGTAAATTAAGATAAAGTCGTCGTATCATTTTTTCTCTCTGTAAAGATGTGAGGGGAATCATGAGTTCACCTAATCTGGTGTAGTTTCATCTTTTTTCTCAAGTGTAATAAAAACCCATTATATGAATTCTTCATTTCTGTTGGAAGAAAGAAAAGAGCCACATTACGATCTAAGCAGCATATTTTATCTGTTGGAGCCCAACAGAGAAAGAGGGGCGATCTTCTAGCTTGAGTGATGTAAGTCTGTGTCCCCCCCCAATAAAATATATTGTTATTGCTGTGATTCATTTGGCCTTTTTTTGAAGTGGACTATGGTTTGTATGCAGCGGTTGAAGTAATTGGAGTGAGTGCTTCTCCCTAGAGACAGAATCAATCACTGTTGTAGAAGATGGTGACATTTTAGAAAGAAACTCTAAGGAAAATGTCATGCTTAAAAAATTAGATTTAAACACACTGGCTCCAGATTGATTTTTATTACACTCAAATGGATACCCTGATTGATTATCAGTCTTACAAATGTTTAGCGCATTTCTCACTTCTCTAATAATCAGAATAATCTAATTTTCAATGTCATTTAATGTACTCTATTCCAGGTTATAATAGATCATATTTCTAATAAAACACAGCAATTATGTGATGAATAATACAGGAGGACCATCATTCAGATTCCCTTGATTTTAAGTCAGTGCTAAGGAAGGTCTTAGATAAATCTGTTTCTTTAAATGTTATGTTCATTCTAAGTCTTTTCCTGCATCATATAGGTATTTTTTCCCCCTTGCTGGTGATCTGAATGGAACTTTTCCAGAAAACTTGACCTTCACCTGCACACTCCTCAAAAACATTATTGGGAGGAAAGAGCAAGTTCGAATCCTTTTAATATGTTATCGGTGCTCCTGAAGAAAGGTGATGGGTTGCCAAGTTATTTATTGAGTTTCTCTAATAATTGCTGCTTTCTCCCCATTTTTGACATACATTCCCTGGAGAAATATCATATTTTAGTTCTAAATACTTTTCCAGTATCCATTGTAGCAGCAGCTGGCATTACGGATGTTTTAGGGTAAGCCATGGGATATCTAATTTGGAGGAGGTTTGACTCTATATTTAGAGCCTAATACTTACCTGATGATGTTTCCTTTGTTTTTTCAAGAGGTCTGACTCACTTTGGGAAATAACTTGTGCTTTTTATATTTGTGGCTTCTAAACAACTCCTGTCATGTCCAAATCTACGTTAGTAATTTTGAATTCCTGTTACAGCATGCAACTCAGTTTGATGATCTGGCATGTGTGGAATGGTATCAAGACTCGGTAGCCCAACAACCAATAACACTTACGGAGTTTCTGCTTTTATGCTGTGCTCTTGGTTAGGGGTATTTAGGAGCGGCAGGTACAGCAAAGGGCGCTGGAGAGGCATCAGGCCTGACAGTATTTAGACACTAAAGGGAGGGAGATAGGCAGAAGGCCCTCTCCTAAAATTAGTCCTAGATCTGAACCTGGCAGAATGACAACTTCAGAAGATCTGAAGGTTCCAGAAGATCTAAGCAGAAGTGAATGATTGGCCAGTACAAACAAGATACCAGACAGTGAGGAATATCAAGTCCTAATTCAGACTCAACCAAATCAGTAGTGGAAGTGCAGGCTGGGGAAGACCAGAGTGAGGACCTGACAGCCACAGGCTTGCCGTGAACCAATGCTGGGTAGTCACGTGTCTTCCCTCTTAAGGTGTTTGATTGATCAGATCATGAAAGGCCACCATAACTCTTTGTATTTGGGGCCGATCAGAGCACACCTTGAAACGTTATTGTTTTTTGTTGGGAAGTTATCTAGAACTGAACATTATCCAAAGCAGGTCAAGCAGGGTGTCATGAGATCGTAAAGCTATGTGCTATGAGATATTGAACACATTGGAGAGTCATAGGGTGAAGGAAATCAGATGCAGGAGAAGAAAATTGCTGTAAACTATTTGAGGAGCCATGAAAAAAAGAAAAGTCATAAAGTTTGCTACCACTTATTGAGTGCTGGATCTTTTTAACACCTCTATTAGATCACTACCCTTTTTTAATGGTCATGACAACTAACACTAAGAGACGCCAGGTAAATTTTCCAAATTTACACAGCAGCAAATGCCACAAAATCAAGATTTAAACCCAACTTCTTCTCACCCAGCTCTCATGATCTCGCTATAACTGACACTCTCAATAGACTGATTCTACATGATCAATCAGTAAGGTGCCTTCTAACTGTAAAATTCTGTAGGTCTCTATTCACCATACATGTTCAAAATCATTTCCTGATATTTGCAAACAATACATGTTCAAAATCATTTCCTGATATTTGCAAACATTCCAAGCATAGGGAGGGAGTCCTCTCTCATAGTATTCAAAATAAGATGAGATTAATCTGGGAATTCTTGCTGCTTAAGTAAATAGAGGTTGAGAAAATAGGGAACCCTTTGCAGTTAAGATACTTGGCAGTAAAGGCTGTCTACATTGTTGAAAATGACAGTTCTTGAGACAACATACAATTTCCTAGAGCCTTGAGGAAAGGGGTGTGTGTGTGTGTGTGTGTGTGTGTGTGTGTGTGTGTGTGTGTGTGTGTGTATCTGTTTGCCCATCTTAGTCTGTTTGGGGGCTATAACAAATATACCATAGACTGGTGGCTTATAAACAACAGAAGTTTATTTCTCCCAGTTCTGGAGGCTGGGAAGTCCAAGATCAAGCCTCCGGGAGATGTCTGGTGAGGGCCTGCTCTCTGGTTCACAGACATCTGTCTTCTTGCTATAACCTCAGATGGCGGAAGGGGGAAGCTAGTTCTCTGAGGACTCTCATAAGGACACTAATCCCATTCCCAAAGGCTCCACTCTCATGACCTCATCATCTCCCAAAGACCCCACCTGTAGAAACCATCACACTAGAATTAGGTTTCAACCTGAATTTGGAAAGGACACAAACATTTATTCTACATCACTGTCTCTGTCTGTCGTAGAAAGTTGAGAAGGTGATGGCCTATAAAAATAATGACAAAAATCATCTTTGAAGGCTTTTGGGACAGACTCTTAGTAGGGTAGTTAGAATGGGAAGAAGAGCTTTTAAACGATGTCCTTGCAGCAAGGACCTAAGGTTACCTGAGCAGCTCAAAAGATGTTATATGGGGCGCAACAGGAGAGAATCAGTGAGGATCCCTCTGTGGAGCCAGACAGACTGCTTAACTCCAATGGCACCATTTTTACTTTTACTGTTTATTATTTTTTATTGTACTTTCCTACCTTTTGCAGGTGAGCTGTTGTCTGAAAAGCATCATTTTTTTTTTTCCTTTTTGTCTTTTTTTGTGTCCGGCAACGGATCGCAACCCTCAGTTTCGCGCCCGTACCGGACCGGGACCGGCAACGGGATCGCAACCCTCGGTGTTGCTCCCACACCTCGCTCAGCCAGTGAGCGGGAACCGGTCTGTATGTGGGATCCGAACCCTCGGTGGGAGCGCCACCGCGCTCCCAAGTGGCGCACTGTAGCAGTGCGCCACCGGGCCGGCCCCCTGAAAAGCATCATTTTAAGAGGGAATGAACTTGAGAAATAGCAGGTAGACTGGGCAGACCATGGTAGATACTTAGGATAAGGAAGAGAGAAGGAAGGGCCAGCTTCTCTCATTTGGGACTTGGGCCCCCAGGTGGATTATGATATCAGTTGCTGAGATGTCAACACAGGAGGAGAAGGAGTTTTATATGGCAACTACAGAGACCCTTTTAGGAGAGGATCAATGTGAGGTGCTGGAGACATGTAGTGGGTGGTCAGATATTCACATCTGATGCTTAGAGGAAAGGTCTGGGCTAGAGATGGAGGTTTGAGTCTTCTGATGTATGTGCTTGATAGTGAAGGGCTCGGGCATGGTTCTCATGACCCATGAAGAGTGAGAAGAGAGCTAGAGACACTCCCAGAGACAGGGAGTCCTTTAAATGGGCTTCTAGGTAGGCCTTGTGGGGATCCCAGGTTGTAGGTCTGTCAAGCTGAGTAGTTCTTAGCTTTCTTGATCAAGCCTTCAATCTCTTTTTCATAAATTGGAAGTCAGCAACAGTTCTGCGAGGGAACTCCCCACGCCCATCTGCCTTCCTCTTTTTTTTTTTTTTTTTTCTTTTTTCGTGTCCAGCAATGGATCGCAACCCTCAGTGTCGCGCCTGTACCGGACCGGGACTGGCAACGGGATCGCAAACCTCGGTGCTGCGCCCACA